>NW_026526721.1:35638754-35823754 GCF_024362965.1 Panthera pardus
GTATGTACTTCAAACCTAGTCAACAGAATTGTATGTTAAAGTAAAAAATATTCACTGAATACTTCTACTACTGCTAATTATTATTTCTACAACCAGAAAGAGAAAATAATGGTAATTAATAATGTCCAAGATGAAATGCAAATTTACTCGAAGTATGGAAAGCCAAGGATACAATCCATCTACTAACATGAATAGAAAAACAACCAAGACTAGCCCTGAGAAGAAGCAGCCATTAGGTAAGAGACAGTTTCAAATGGTTCTTCTAACCATACTCAATTAATTAAAGCAACATATGTGGTTTTTTTTAATTTTTTAATGATTGTTTATTTTTTAGAGAGGGAGATAGAGCATGAACAGGGGATGAGCAGAGAGAGAGGGAGACACAGAATCCAAAGCAGCTACAGGCCCTGAGCTGTCAGCACAGAGCCTGATTTAGCTCAAACCCACAAATGGTGATATCATGGACCTGAGTGGAAGTTGGACACTTAACTGACTGAGCCACCCAGGCATCCCAAGAGCATATGTTTTTAGTACATCAAATCTTAGTGGAAAAAAAGGAACTCTTTGCAAAGGATCGAAACAATAAAAATAAGCAAATGCAAGTTCTAGAACTGGAGGTTGCAATTTCTGAAAAATATATTCCCTAGGTGGACTTAATGAAATGAACATAACAAAGTATAAACTGAACATATATCAGTAGATATAATGCAAGGTGACGAATATAGAGAAAAAATAATGTGAAAAAAAATAATGAAAAACATGGACAGAATATCAAATGATCTCAATTGTCACGTGTATTTGTACTTGGAATAACAGAGGGAAGAGAACAAGATTGAAAAAAAAAATCAGAAAAATATTGGTCATAATTTTTTTCCAACTTTTTATTTTTTTATTTTTTTCAATATATGAAATTTATTGTCAAATTGGTTTCCATACAACACCCAGTGCTCATCCCAAAAGGTGCCCTCCTCAATACCAATCTCCTACCCTCCCCTCCCTCCCACCCCCTATCAACCCTCAGTTTGTTCTCAGTTTTTAAGAGTCTCTTATGCTTTGGCTCTCTCCCACTCTAACCTCTTTTTATTTTCTTCCCCTCCCCCATGGGTTTCTGTTAAGTTTCTCAGGATCCACATAAGAGTGAAACCATATGGTATCTGTCTTTCTCTGTATGGCTTATTTCACTTAGCATCACACTCTCCAGTTCCATCCACGTTGCTACAAAGGGCCATATTTCAATCTTTCTCATTGCCACGTAGTACTCCATTGTGTATATAAACCACAATTTCTTTATCCATTCATCAGTTGATGGACATTTAGGCTCTTTCCATAATTTGGCTATTGTGGAGAGTGCTGCTATAAACATTGGGGTACAAGTGCCCCTATGCATCAGTACTCCTGTATCCCTTGGGTCAATTCCTAGCAGTTCTATTGCTGGGTCATAGGGTAGGTCTATTTTTAATTTTTTGAGGAACCTCCACACTGTTTTCCAGAGTGGCTGCACCAGTTTGCATTCCCACCAACAGTGCAAGAGGGTTCCTGTTTCTCCACATCCTCTCCAGCATCTATAGTCTCCTGATTTGTTCATTTTGGCCACTCTGACTGGCGTGAGGTGATATCTGAGTGTGGTTTTGATTTGTATTTCCCTGATGAGGAGCGATATTGAGCATCTTTTCATGTGCCTGTTGGCTATCCAGATATCTTCTTTAGAGAAGTATCTATTCATGTTTTCTGCCCATTTCTTCACTGGGTTATTTGTTTTCGGGTGTGGAGTTTGGTGAGCTCTTTATAGATTTTGGATATTAGCCCTTTGTCCGATGTGTCATTTGCAAATATCTTTTCCCATTCCGTTGGTTGCCTTTTAGTTTTGTTGGTTGTTTCCTTTGCTGTGCATAAGTTTTTATCTTCATAAGGCCCCAGTAGTTCATTTTTGCTTTTAATTCCCCTGCCTTTGGGGATGTATCAAATAAGAAATTGCTATGGCTGAGGTCAGAGAGGTCTTTTCCTGCTTTCTTCTCTAGGGTTTTGATGGTTTCCTGTCTCACATTCAGGTCCTTTATCCATTTTGAGTTTATTTTTGTGAATGGTGTGAGAAAGTGGTCTAGTTTCAATCTTCTGCATGTTGCTGTCCAGTTCTCCCAGCACCATTTGTTAAAGAGACTGTCTTTTTTCCATTGGATGTTCTTTCCTGCTTTGTCAAAGATGAGTTGGCCATACGTTTGTGGGTCTAGTTCTGGGGTTTCTATTCTATTCCATTGGTCTATGTGTCTGTTTTTGTGCCAATACCATGCTGTCTTGATGATGACAGCTTTGTAGTAGAGGCTAAAGTCTGGGATTGTGATGCCTCCTGCTTTGGTCTTCTTCTTCAAAATTACTTTGGCTATTCGGGGCCTTTTGTGGTTCCATATGAATTTTAGGATTGCTTGTTCTAGTTTCGAGAAGAATGCTGGTGCAATTTTGATTGGGATTGCATTGAATGTGTAGATAGCTTTGGGTAGTATTGACATTTTGACAATATTTATTCTTCCAATCCTTGAGCACGGAATGTTTTCCCATTTCTTTATATCTTCTTCAATTTCTTTCATAAGGTTTCTATAGCTTTCATCATACAGATCTTGTACATCATTGGTTAGATTTATTTCTAGGTATTTTATGCTTCTTGGTGCAATTGGGAATGGGATCATTTTCTTTATTTGTCTTTCTGTTGCTTCATTATTAATGCATAAGAATGCAACTGATTTGTGTACATTGATTTTGTATCCTGCAACTTTGCTAAATACATGTATCAATTCTAGCAGACTTTTGGTGGAGTCTATCGAGTTTTCCATGTATAATATGATGTCATCTGCAAAAAGTGAAAGCTTGACTTCATCTTTGCCAATTTTGATGCCTTTGATTTCCTTTTGTTGTCTGACTGCTGATGCTAGAACTTCCAACCCTATGTTAAACAACAGCGGTGAGAGTGGACATCCCTGTCGTGTTCCTGATCTCAGGGAAAAAGCTCTCAGTTTCTCCCCATTGAGGATGATGTTAGCTGTGGGCTTTTCATAAATGGCTTTTATTATGTTTAAGTATGTTCCTTATATCCCAACTTTAGAGGGTTTTTATTAACAAAGGTTGCTGAATTTTGTCAAATGCATTTTCTGCATCGATTGACAGGATCGTATGGTTCTTATCTTTTCTTTTATTAATGTGATGTATCACATTGATTGATTTGTGAATGTTGAACTAGCCCTGCATCCCAGGAATGAATCCCACTTGATCATGGTGAATAATTCTTTTTATATGCAGTTGAATTCGATTTGCTCATATCTTATTGAGAATTTTTGCATCCATATTCATCAGGGATATTGACCTATAGTTCTCTTTTTTTACTGGGTCTCTGTCTGGTTTAGGCATCAAAGTAATACTGGCTTCATAGAATGAGTCTGGAAGTTTTCCTTCCCTTTCTATTTCTTGGAATAGCTTGAGAAGGATAGGCATTATCTCTGCTTTAAATGTCTGGTAGAACTCCCCTGGGAAGCCATCTGGTCCTGGACTCTTATTTGTTGGGAGATTTTTGATGACTGATTTAATTTCTTCACTGGTTATGGGTCTGTTCAAGCTTTCTATTTCCTGCCGATTGAGTTTTGAAAGCGTCTGGGTGCGTAGGAATTTGTCCATTTCTTCCAGGTTGTCCAGTTTGTTGGCATATAATTTTTCATAGTATTCCCTGATAATTGCTTGTATCTCTGAGGGATTGGTTGTAATAATTTATCTATTTTACAATTTTGTTTATTTGTCAATTTTGTTTATTTTTTCAAAAAACTAACTCTTGTTTTCATTGATCTGCTCTACATTTTTTTTAGATACTATATTGTTTATTTCTGCTCTGATCTTTATTATTTCTCTTCTTCTGCTGGGTTTAGGCTGCCTTTGCTGTTCTGCTTCTATTTCCTTTAGGTGTGCTGTTAGATTTTGTATTTGGGATTTTTATTGTTTCTTGAGATAGGCCTGGATTGCAATGTATTTTCCTCTCAGGACTGCCTTCACTGCATCCCAAAGCATTTGGATTGTTGTATTTTCACTTTCGTTTGTTTCCATATATTTTTTAATTTCTTCTCTAATTGCCTAGTTGACCCATTCATTCTTTAGCAGGGTGTTCTTTAACTTCCATGCTTTTGGAGGTTTTCCAGACTTTTTCCTGTGGTTGATTTCAAGCTTCATAGCATTGTGATCTGAAAGTATGCATGGTATAATTTCAATTCTTGTAAACTTATGAAGGGCTGTTTTGTGACCCAGTATATGATCTATCTTGGAGAATGTTCCATGTGCACTCGAGAAGAAAGTATATTCTGTTGCTTTGGGATGCAGAGTTCTAAATATATCTGTCAAGTCCATCTGATCCAATGTATCATTCAGGGCCCTTGTTTCTTTATTGACTGTGTGTCTAGATGATCTATCCATTTCTTTAAGTGGAGTGTTAAAGTCCCCTGCAATTACCACATTCTTATCAATAAGGTTGCTTATGTTTGTGATTAATTGTCTTATATATTTGGGGACTCCTGTATTCGGCACATAGACATTTATAATTGTTAGCTCTTCCTGATGGATAGACCCTGTGGTTATTATATAATGCCCTTCTTCATCTCTTGTTACAGCCTTTAATTTAAAGTCTAGTTTGTCTGATATAAGTATGGCTACTCCAGCTTTTTTTTTGACTTCCATTGGCATGATAAATAGTTCTCCATCCCCTCACTTTCAATCCCAAAGTGTTTCAGATATAAAATGAGTCTCTTGTAGACAGCAAAGAGATGGGTCTTGTTTTTTTTTTTTTTTATCCATTCTGATACCCTATGTTTTTTGGTTGGAGTATTTAGTCCATTTACATTCAGTGTTATTATAGAAAGATATGGGTTTAGAGTCATTGTGATGTCCATAGGCTTCATGCTTGTACCGATGTCTCTGGTACTTTGTCTCACAGGACCCCCCTTAGGATCTCTTGTAGGGCTGGTTTAGTGGTGATGAATTCCTTCAGTTTTTGTTTGTTTGGGAAGACCTTTATCTCTCCTTCTATTCTAAATGACAGACTTGCTTGATAAAGGATCCTTGGCTGCATATTTTTTCTGTTTCTCACATTGAAGATCTCCTGCCATTCCTTTCTGGCCTGCCAAGTTTCAGTAGAGAGATTGGTCATGAGTCTGATAGGTCTGCCTTTATATGCTAGAGCATGCTTATCCCTAGCTGCTTTGAGAATTTTCTCTTTATCCTTGTATTTTACCAGTTTCACTATGATATGTCGTGCAGAAGATCGATTCAAGTTACGTCTGAAGGGAGTTCTCTGTGCCTCTTGGATTTCAATGCCTTTTTTCTTCCCCAGAACAGGGAAGTTCTCAGCTATGATTTCTTCAGGTACACCTTCAGCACCTTTCCCTCTCTCTTCCTCCCCTGGAATACCAATTATGTGTAGATTATTTCTCTTTAGTGCATCACTTAGTTCTCTAATTTTCCCCTCATACTCCTGGATTTTTTTATCTCTCTTTTTCTCAGCTTCTTCTTTTTCCTTAACTTTATCTTCTAGTTCACCTATTCTCTCCTCTGCCTCTTCATTCCGATCCGTGGTCGTCTCCATTTTATTTTGCAGTTCATTAATAGCATTTTTTTAGCTCCTCCTGGCTGTTCCTTAGTCCCTTGATCTTTGTAGCAAGAGATTCTGTGCTGTCCTTTATACTGTTTTCAAGCCCAGAGCCTAATTTTATGACTATTATTCTAAATTCACTTTTTTTATATTGTTTAAATCGTTTTTGATCATTAGATGTCATTATTTCCGGACGTTTTTTTGAGGGGAATTCTTCTGTTTCGTCATTTTGGATAGTCCCTGGGGTGGTGCAGGACTTCGGGGCACTTCCCTATGCTGTCTTGAATAACCTGCGATGGTGGGTGTGGCCATAGTCAGACCTGATGTCTGCCCCCAGCCCACCGCTGGGGCCAGTGTCTCACTGGTGTGTGCCTTCTCTTCCCCTCTCCTAGGGGCGGGATTCACTCTGGGGTGGCGTGGCCCCTCTGGGCTACTTGCACACAGCCAGGCTTGTGGTGCTGGGGATGTGGTGTATTAGCTGGGGTGGATAGGCTAGGTGCGCAGGGGCAGGAGGGGCAGGCTCAGCTCGCTTTTCCTTTGGAGATCCACTTCGGGAGGGGCCCTGCAGCATGGGAGGGAGTCAGACCTGCCACAGGGATGGATCCGCAGAAGCACAGTGTTGGGTGTTGGGGCAGAGCGAGCAAGTTCCCTGGCAGGAACTGGTTCCCTTTGGGATTTTGGCTGGGGGATGGGTGAGGGAGATGGCACTGGTTAGCACCTTGTTCCCCACCAAACTGAACTCTGTTGTCTGGGGGCTCAGCAACTCTCCCTCCCTTTGTCCTCCAGCCTTCCTGCTTTCCGAGCAGAGCTGTTAACTTATGACCTCCCAGATGCTAAGTCCCACTTGCTGTAGGAACACACTCCGTCTGGGCCCTCTGCTTTTGCCAGCCAGACTAGGGGGCTCTTGTTGGCTGGTGGGCCACCCCTCCGCCCCGGCTCCCTCCAGCCAGTCCGTGGAGCCTGCACCACCTCTCTGCCCTTCCTACCCTCTTCCATGGGCCTCTTCTCTGTGCTTGGCTCCAGAGAATCCATTCTGCGAGTCTTCTGGTGGTTTTCGGTGTTATTTAGGCAGGTGTGGGTGGAGTCTAAGTGATCTGCAGGACACTGTGAGCTCAGAGTCCTCCTATGCCGCCATCTTCCCAGAAGCCTCCTTTCCAAATTTTTTAAAAGAAATTTTCAGACACAAGAAGAATGCCAAACAGAAGAAATATAAATATTTGTCTCTTGCTGAGATGTATCATAGTCAAACTGTTGAAGGCCAAAAATATATAGCAAAACTTGAAAGAAGCAAGAGAAAATAACATATTATGTCCAGGTTAACAATGATTCAGTTAATGACGGACCTGTGAGAACCCATGGTGATGGAAGACGGTGGAACAACTTAAAAAAAAAAAAAAAAAAAAAAAAAAAAGCAAACAAGAAAACCTGTGAACCCAGAATTCTATATCCAAAAAACGTGTCATTCAAAACTGAAAGTAAAATTGATAAAAAAATAAAAAATAAAAGAGTAAAATTGATGAAAGTAAAATTGATAAGAGAATTCATCAAGAGTAACCTGCACTAAAAGTAAGGTAATTTTTCATTCTAAATGTAATGACAGGGAAAACTCATTTCCTCAGAAAAGACTGAACAACATAAGAAATGAAGTTTCTGTATTACTGCCAAAGTAAATTTTTTGCCTTTTCCCCTTCATTTATAAACTATATAATTGTTTCAGATGTGTTTTTAACTAGATATATCAAAATATGTAGCGAATAGCCAAATCCATGCATAAAGGGAAATTTATAATTTTAAATGCCTATATTGGAAACAAATAAAAGTCACAATAAGTTTACAAAATAATACTTTAAAATAAAGAAAAGAAAATATTAAGGAAAAAAGCAGAAGTAAAATGAACAAAAATGCAGAAGGTAAGAGCACAAGTAAATAGAAACAAATATCAATAGGAAAACAAAAAACAGTGAAAGCGTAACCTGATTCCTTGAAAAAATTATAAAAATAAAACGTATCTCTTTCTAGACTTATCAAGAGAAAGAGAGAGGAGACACAAATTTCCTAAATCAGAAATTACATAAAGGACATCACTTTTGAATTTTCAGAAAAAAAAATAATAAAAAGGAAAAATTATGAAGTATTTTATGCCAATAAATTTGACAGCCTAAATGAAATAGATTTTTTTAGAAAAACAAATTACTTATCCTGACTTGCTTTCCCCCACAAAAAAGAAAACTCCAAATAATGAAATTATATTTAAAATTAAAAATCTTTTGTGTGCCTGGCTGGCTCAGCTGGGTAAGCTTCTGACTCTTTTGACTCAGGTTATAATCTCACTGCTTGTGGGATTGAGCCCCACATCAGGCTCTGTGCTGACACCATGGAGCCTGCTTGGGATTCTCTCTCCCTTTCTCTTTCTTCCCCTCCCCTACTCATGCATGCACCCGTTCTCTCTCTCTCTCTCCTTCTCTCTATCTCTCTCTCTCTCCCCCAAAATAAATTCATAAACTTAAAAAGAGAATTAAAAGCTTTTCTACAAAGAAAACCATAGGTCCATATGTCTAAAGTATTTTTTGTCAAATCTTTTAGAAAGAAATAATGCTAATATTTCAGTCTTTCAGATAATAGTGAAGTATGCATTATCTTAATTGCAAAAACAAAAACAAAGTGACAAACTAACGTTCCTTTTTTTTTTTTTAATTTATTTAAAACTTTAAACTGTCAGCACTGTACCGGAATATGGAACTGTGAGATCATGACCTGAGCTGAAGTTGGATGCTTAACCAACTGAGCCACCCAGATTCCTCCAAAACTAGTATTTCTTAATGGAAAGAAAAATAGTATTTCTAAATGGAAGAAAAATTGAAACTGACAAAATTTAAAGCTGATAATACATAATGATGAATTGGGATTTATCTCAGGAAAGCAATATGTGTTAGCATCTTTAAATCAATAAGTGTAATACACCGTATAATTATGGTAGTATTTTGATGGGCTACGTTGCATAAAGAATGTATTGTTAGATTTTAATATTGTAGTCAGGTTGATATATTTCCAATCTTAATCAAAACTATTTCTAATCATCAGTCCCCACACATGGGTACATTAAAGAACAGTTTTAGCTTATAGGTGTCCAAAATATTCATAAAATTGCTTTGTCTTTAAAACTAAGAACTTTGAAAGTGTAAAATATTTTAGAGTTAGAAATATTTCATATGACTAAGAATTACAATATCAAAGTTAAGAATGTCCATACTAAATATAGCAAAAACTCTAATTTCCTCAGGAAGGTTATGACAGATTAACTAAATCTTAGAATCTGTTTTGTAAAGTAAGTAGCATTATGTGTAAGTCAAGATGAAAGATTACACCTTGTAGGCTACTCTTTCTAACCTTTTACGCTTTTACTAACCTCTTTCTAACCTCTATGCTTTTACTAACCTTTTTTTTTTATATTGAATTCTATAGACATTTAGTACTATTTTTTAAATTTTTATTTAAATTCTAGTACTTAACAGATAGTGTAATATTGGTTTCAGGAGTAGAATTTAGTGATTCATCACTTATATAAAATACCCAGCACTCATCACAAGTGCCCTCCTTAATCATCATCACCCATTTAGCCTCTTTTATTAACGTCATATCCCATTAACTGAATCGTACACTTACCAAGGGTTATTTGTGTGTATTTACAAATCTCTTTATTCCTGATACAATTGTCAATTGCCACTATATAATTATATTAAATATACAAACCAATGAAATATGTGTGACCATTTTTAAGTTCTTGGATTTATTTAAAAAAATGTAGTGCATTGGAATGTGAAAAAGTTGTTTTTTAAGAAAATGTTCCTAGTGAATTAGGAATTTGATATAAAATAATTTTAAGTAATAATTGAATATTAAAATGTAAAAAGAAATTGTATTAGAAGCTTCACAAATTATGCTTTTCTGTATTTTAAATTTTTTCTAATGTTTGTTTATTTTTGAGAGAGAGACAGAGTGTGAGTGAGGGAGGGGATGCCAGAGAGAGAGGGAGAATCTGAAGAAGGCTCCAGGCTCTGAGCTGTCAGCACAGAGCCCGATGCTGGGCTCAAACTCACCTACTGTGGGATCATGATCTCAGCTGGAGTTGGACGCTCCTCCAACTGAGCTACCCAGGCACCCCTGTTTTTCTCTACTTTAAGAGAGTGAAAGAGACATGTCCCTATGTTGCTAGTGGTCTGGGAAAAAATGACAAAATCAAGATATAAATAGAGCATCCACACACACGTAATCTATCATGAACACTGAAAAAGTGGCTAATAAGTACATACTTTCAAGGTAGAATTAGGCATATAAAGTATGCGCTCATCATTTGTCATGATTCTTTACTTTCATTGGCTCATTGCAAGTTATGTCAAATTATGACTTTTAAACTAAATATTGGGGTGCCTGGGTGGGTTAGTTGGTTAAGCTTCGATTCTTGATTTCTGCTTAGGTCATGATCTCATGGTTCCTGAGTTCGAGCCCCGCATCAGGCTCTGCGCTGACTTCACGGAGCCTGCTTGGGATTCTCTATCTCCCCCACCACTCAATCTCTACCTCTCTTTTTCAAAATAAATATTAAAAAATTAAAAATTAAATAAATAAAATTATTTAGCTTGGGTAGCTGAGTAAAATATTATGTATAGCTATATATTATCACTTACAACTGCAACAAAGAACTTTAATATAATGTCAACAAACTGCAAAATAGATGAAATTTAGGAGTTTTATTATTAAGTTTGTTACTTGCAAAGAACTTTAAATGTCATTTTATAGAGGCAGTATGTCTAGATGAGATTATTTGAAAATAAGATGTTTATGAACTATATTTTCACAACCTTACTTGCCATTTGAAGGTAATGGCTTTATTGAACTAAATATAATTTATGAGTTCTTTTTATACATAAATCTTTCATATAAATATTTAATTATTATAGATTTCAAAGAAGAAAATTGACACAAAGATGTTCAGGATTGTCCTAAAATGCCTCAAATCAAAAAGACTTAAGTTTCTCGGGAATTAGATGCCATTTTGTTGAAAGTCAGTAAACATATTGAGAATGTACAGCCTTTCTGCTTCTGCAACGTTTGTATTAAAACAAAGTTTTCTAAATTATTGTACCCACACAGTTACAACACTTCAAAAAGAGAGAGGAATGGAGGAAAACACAAAACAAAACCTCCAAAGCCCTTTTTGAATGAAAACAATATTTCTTTATTCTTCCACTTATTTATATGCAAAGAGTATCATTTTTCAAAGACACCTGAGTCATACTAGTAAGAATCATCTTGACTAGATCAAATAATTTTTAGTGAGTTCTAAAGACTGTGTCTCCTGGTTTTGTAGATGTCAGGCATTATAGAAGAAATTTCTATTTATTTGCATATAATGATGAGAGTCAATCTAAACTTGGGTAACAAATGTCACCATTTCTCTAATTATAGGAAAAGAAGTCTTGGTTTAGGTTTGTCATTTTTAACATATATTAGCAACTATAGTAAAAAATAAGTGAAAAGATCAGTAGAATTTAATTTTTGTTAATACAGAAATATATAGACCTAGACACTTTAGAATGAATGAATATATCTAATCACAACAGAAAGATAAGATGAAATCAGATTCCAAATCTAGTCAGTTTGATTTCAATGCCTACATTTATTAGATTACATTGAAGTGACTCTTATTAACTCTGGATAGAAAATTAATGGCAAGTTCATAAGTTAGGAACACTTATTATGGTTGCTAATTATCAATAATGTACTGAAAAGCAAAGAAAAAATCTAGTCATGTTTAGTCTCCACCTGTAATTTGCTTAGGATATATTTCACTGTACATAGATTTCTTCCTGACATGGTAGATGAAGCTTCCTTCAACAGTGTCCTTAAATACCACAAAAAATAAATATGAAATCCAAACTCATTGTCTAAAATAATAGTGCCAGGCAGAGTATGTGCTGAAAATAACTAGTTCCGGGCTGCAAATTGCTGCAGTTAGCTGAAAATAGGAATACTACAAATCATTTGGGGAAGATTGTAAGAATCCTTAACTAAAAATCATTTGTAAAGACAATATGAGATATTCATCAAGTCTTCTTGCATAAGACACACAGTGGCAAATTATACTGAAGAGCTTGATACATGGTATAATCCTTTGCTATATTTACAATATTATAAATATCCCTAGAAACCAAATAGAGCTTTGGTCTACATTTTCACATAAACAACCTTCTTTTAAGTTGAAAGTTGCCTGGTCAAACAGTATAATTCAAGAAATGTCAGAGCTAGCTTCTCATAAATGGCATACTTTAGACATTTTACTGAGGTTGACGCTGTTTAAATAGATTTAATTCCTTAGGAAAAACTGTTACTGACCAAATTCAACTTAGGCATCCATACATAGCAAGGATGAAATGTTTTTATCGGTAGTGTCCTTTATTTTTCTTCTTCAAAATAGAATTAAAACTTCTCTGTAAAGGCATTTATTTCGGGCAGCTGAATAAGTTCATTGTATTTAATTCTTGAACAGTTAAAGTGAAGTATCTTCTAAGCCAAGTTGTTGAACAGCATGGAAGGCTAAACATATGAAGAGTGATTGCAGAAATATTCTGCAGGAAAGTCTCATTGCAGCCCTTTCTTCTAGCCTCTCACTACATTTGCTTAATGCATTTTTCCTCTGAGCGACATTTTCTAAAAACACATTTCCCATTTAGCAAGATACTATGTGCATAGCAGGAATATTGATGCTCGCTGTTCTATATACTAGGCAGAAAGTAACCCTTCTCCATGAGGCATGCTCTAAGGGCAGTTTTGAAAGTGAACATCCCCAGTTTTTATGATTAAATAGTAATCATTTTAATAATATTACAATTTTAATAAGACTACAGTGCTCTTAAGTAAAAGCAATAAAAATAGATGAGAAGTATTTTGTAAACAAAAATTTTCAGACTATCATCATGCAGATGTGAGAATTTTAACAACAGAAAAACATTATATATTCCTATATTGTTCTCTTTTTATAGTCAAATGGATATAGAGCTAGAAGAATGGGTGGACGGAAGGGTGAATGAATGGAAATGATAGTGAAACAGACAGGTGCATAAGATAGACGGATATATAGAGAAAGAGTGATAGGCAGACAAAATGGTCTTTATAAGAATGCAATACACATATATGCTGAATAACATAAAAACAAATGTAATTTAACTTATATTAATGAAAATAAAATAATGGATTATTTTAAAGAATTGTGAATTAATATTTATGAAAATAGATGTTTCATATCTATTGCCTGAAAATCCTTTAACATTTAAAAGTAGTTATGAAAATAACACATTCTTTATATTGCATCTTCAAACTTTAACTTCCAACTGAAATCTTTCTCTCACTCAAAAAACAATAGTGCTTATACTTTTTTTCATCACCTCATCTTTTACAAGTTCCATCTCAAATGTTCATATGTGTTTACTGCTTTTTTATTTTTTCTTGATATTTTTATTCTCTGGACTTTATTATTTCTTATGATAAACCTCTTCTCCTCTTTCATTTCCCTTATGCTATGGGCCTCCCCTTTTTCACCTATTGTTTTTAAGCCCCTCTTGTTTTTTGTTTTTTTGTTTTTGTTTTTGTTTTGTTGTTGTTGTTGTTGTTGTTGTTGTTTTAGTTTACCTATCTTCAGTAATTTTGTTATTATATGTCCTGAGGTCATGTTTACTGTTATTATCCAGCTTGGGATTCTTTGAGCTTTCTGGATTTATGAGTTTATGGGTTTTATGAAATTGGGAAATGATTTTTGTCATGATTTATTAACAAACTTTCCTTCCTCTCTCTAGAACTCCAATTAGATGTACTTCTCAAGAGAAGTATTTTTTTTCTTTCTCTCCCTCTCTGCTTCAGTTTGTACAGTTCATTTATCTCTTCCAAAGTGCCTCATCTACTGTTAGACCCATTTAATGATTATTTTTAAAATCTTACAAATTCTGTTTTCACATCTAGAATTTTCATTTTTGTATTTTCTACTTTTCTCCACATTTTGTCCACATTTTCTTTTAAATCTGCCAGCTGTATATATATATAACAGCAGTTTAAAAGTCTTTGTTAGCTAAATCAATCTTTTCTGGCATTTCTAGGTCTGACTTTTCCTAATGTCTTTGGGTGAGATTTTTCTGTTTCTTCATTTTGAATAACATTTTATTTTACTGAATATTGCTGAAATATTGCAGCCGTTTCATTGTTATATAATGGATTTTGCTGTCATTCTTTAACAAGTTAAATTTTATGCAGGTATGTAAGAAATTGCACATCAGCTTTACCCTTTCAATTCCCTTTTATAAGTTTTCTTAAGGTGCCACCCATTGGCCTATATTCTAAGGCTGGTTGAGCCCAATTATTGAGGCATGAACATTGTGGAATTTCCTCTGAGTACCTGGATTCTCAGTGCAATCTCCTGATTCTGGCTAGAATCTGATTGCAGTGTGCAAAATTGGGGAATTCCTCAGTTTAGATCTTCCTGGTATATCCTTACCAAGCCTTATGGAGTTTCTCTAAGCCCATAATCAATTTGTATTCAGCAAAGGCTCTAGAAACCTCATGTCTATTCTGGAGTTATTTCTACATAATTTCCTCCCGTTGATATTGTTGTGCTCCACCATTTCCAGCTAATTAAGACAACACAATCTGGACCCTTCCTTCGTGACTCAGCAAGACTACTATGCTCTTCCTGAGTTCCCTTTTCCTATGTATAATTCTGGAAAATGCTTCCAGGAAAACACTGAGGCAATCATAGGCTCACCTCAATTGTTTTCTTTCTTCCATGGGTTACTTTCCCAGGCTACCTTTGGTCCAAGTAGAAAAATAACAGTTTCATACATTTTACCTACTTTTCTTGGTTTATGGTGGAAGAAATAAATAGTACAAGTTATATCAACATTGCCAGAACTTGAAGTTATATTTTGTTTTTAAACTCTTCATTTTCATATAAACATTTAAGACTATAAACTTGATTTTCCCTGGTTAATTCTGTAGACAAATTTTGATATGTTGTAAGGCAAATTCAATTTACAGTAAATGTCTACTGTGATTTGTTCTTTGATCTTTGGTTATTTAACAGTAAGTTTTTTAATTTCTAAAAATTTGAGAGTTAAAAAGAATCTTGTTGTTACTGATTTTTAATTCAATTACCTGTGGTCAGAAAACATGCTTTTGCATAGTTTCAATCTTCCAAAATTTGATGTTATGCATTCAATCCTGAACATGGTCGATCTTGGTGAAAACTCCACAGGTGGTTAAAAAGAAGACACATTCTGAAGTCGTGGTGTATGTTTTTCTGTCAATTAGATAAAAATTATTTGATGGTGATACACAAATTCTTTTTAGCCTTATTTGTTGCATTTATTTGTTTTGCCACTTTCTCTCAGTTATCAAAATCTACAATTATAATTATAGTTTGGTTTATGTTTCTCTTGGGTTTGTTCACTGTTCACTATGTGTATTTTCAACGCTCTAGCATCCCTGTTCCCCTCAGCCCCATAACACCTGCATTTGATATGCCTCATGTCTTGTCATTTGCATTCACAAATAAGTCCTTAGCAGAGACCCCAAAACTACTGCCACAAAAACTTGTGGAGCCTATGTTTATTTAGTTCCCTCTCTTCTAATGTTCTGCATCACAAATTCTCATTGTTTTAGAATTCCCATACTCTGATCTGTGACTTTTTAGTTCAGAAGGACAACATTGTCCTTCTTGTATTCCACTTCCCTCTGCTGCAGTTGGAAAATTGTTCATGACAGTGCTGAGCTGTCTTAAGGCTCACTCAGAGGTTCCTCTTATTTCAGAGATCACAGCCTTGTATTAACTGTTAGCCAATGTCTAGCAAATGTCTCATATAATTACAATTGTTTACACAGGAAAAGGTATCTTTTACTCTTATAAGTCACTGTGTAATGACCTAAATAAAAATCCTTTTATTACATTTGAAGTTGCATAATTTCAACAAATATTAATAGATTTAATGAATTCTTTCAATCTGAAGATCACTTCTTCTTTTGGTTAAGAAACAATTTCTTCAGGGATGCCTGAGTAGCTCAGTTGGTTAACCATCTGACTTTGGCTCAGGTCATGATCTCACAGCTTGTGGGTTCAAGCCCCATGTTGGGCTCTGTGGTGACGGCTCTGACCCTGGAGCATGCTTTGGATTCTGTGTCTCCCTCCCTCTGCACTCCTCCCTCACTTGCGCTCTTTGTCTCTCTCTCTCTCAAAAATAAACAAACATTAAAAAATTTAAAGAAATAATTTCTTCATTTTGAAAAATCTGTTCTATTGTCAAGATCCCTAATACAACAAAGAACTTGTTTTTATTTTATTTGTGTTACCTTCTATACATAATTTTCTATTTTTCTCTATTGTTCATGTTTACCATATTTGTTTTTACTTTTACTCATAATTAACAAGACCTGTTTTGACTTCCGTTAATCTAAAGTAGAAGAAGTATTTTAGAAACATTTCCAACATATCTAAAATCTGCTATTTCCCCCTTCAGATCATTACTTGAGAGCAGTGTATTGTATTTCTAATTGGCCTTTATATTATCTGACAGCACAGAAGCAAAAAAGTAAATTCACCTGGATTCTTAATAGATACAGATTCTTGATGTGAAAGAAACTATGTGGACAGTCATTTTCGTTCCATATGAATGTGATTCTCCTTTATTCAATTTTGTTTAAATCCTCATATCAGATTTCACTCCATCTGTTCAGGGATATTTTGTATCTATATGCAATCGCGTTCTTTTCCTAATTCACTGGGAATCCCTACTATCTTTGATTTAGAAATACTCTCAATTCCAATTATTTGTTTTTCCTTTTTCACTAGTCTCTCCCTAGAAAGTACACACCTTTAAATGAACAGCAGGTAAATAATGCATTACATTTTGGTTTGGGGCCATTGTTTATTAAACTGTAACAAGGCAAGGACATTATTGCCTTCTTAGGCTGCCACCTTCCCTAGTAGTTCTGTCACATTTAGCTTTTCTTTAGTTTTCAGTTTTTATAAGTCTATTTATGATTGAAGATAATAGAACTTTGAATAATTAGGGACAAGGTACATTAGTCTTGTCTTTATAATATCCATGTGGAAGGACAGAAAATTGTCATTGTAATAGTATAATTTGACAGTTAATAAGTTTTTGTTATGTTTGTGGTCTCAAAAAGAAAATTTTTACTACTTTTTATCTGCTCCCATATATTTTTTCTTTGTCCAAATTAGTGATAATGGTAAGATCAGAATTTTGTAGTTATATTTCTCTTCATAATAATAGTTGTTGGTTCGTAAATGCTGTTTGTTTTCCTAGAATGTTCTGATATCTTTCCCTAGTAACCATCTTCAGAGAATATATAGCATAAACATATTTTGCCACTTTCATTTTTTTAAATGTTCTATTCTGATTTATTTTTGTGTGTGTGTCATTTCTTTTGCTATTTTTTTTTAACTTGAAAGAGAGAGAGAGAAAAGGCATGCATTTGAGCAGAGGAGGTGCAAAGGAAGAGAGAGAGAAAATCTTAAGCAGGCTCCATACTCAGTGTTGAGCCCAACATGGGGCTCACTCTCATGACCATGAAATCATGACCTGAGCTGAAATCAAAAGTCAGGCACTTAGCTGGCTGAGCCACCCAGGCACCCATCTTTTGCTATTTTTATTTATTTTTTCTTTTATTAAGAGGTCTACCAGATAACTTTGGTTTGATATTTTAAACTCAATCACCTTTATAAATATTCTTCTAGAGCCAGTTTATAAATATTGAAAACTCATAGTATTTATTATAATTCCTTTTGAAATTTTCATTAGGTAACAAAAACCCAATAAAATGACAAAAATTTACACATTTACAACTTAATTGAGTTTCAAAAGGATAAGCCATATTTTGTAGAATGTTTTCCAATTTTCAATTATTTTTAATCCATACTTTCTAAATATGTGATATGTCCAAAATCTAAGATATTTTTTACTTATGTAATATTCATAATACATTGACAGTTCTATTATTTTTTTACAAATAACATTTATTTTCATACTTTTCTATAGAGAGATCATCAAACAAAATTGAAATAACTTATTTGCAATTTTATAATACAACTTTCTCATTATATAGACCTCATTTAAGATATAGAAATATTCCTTTTTCTAAATGATTATTTTGTGTATAATTTATTATCTTGATAAATTATCTTTTGATAAATCAAAAGAGAAAGATGAGGGGTACCTAGGTGGCTCAGTTGGTTAAGCATTAGACTTCAGCTCTGGTCATAATCCCATGGTCTGTGAGTTTGAGTCTGCATTGGGCTCTCTGCTGTCAGGACAGAGCGTGCTTCAGATTCTCTGTCATCCTCTCTCTCTGCCCCCCCTCCATTCTCTCTCTCAAAAATTAATAAACATTTAAAAGCTTATAAAAAAAAAGATGAAAGAGGAATGAATATTTTATTTCTCCTATGATAGAATTCTAAAATAACCCCTGACACCTGATATCCTTGTATAATCCCTTCCTCGTAAAGGAATGTGAAACCTATGAACATGATGGAATTTCATTCCCACAATTATGTTACATCATATGGTAAACAAATATTTTTCCGATTTAATTAAGTTCTATAATCAGGTGACTTTGCGTTAATCAAAGCATAACTCCTGATAGCCCTGACTTAATCAGATAAATCCTTAATAGAGGCAAAAAGTAGCTGAAGAGCTTTGCTATTGGTCTTTAAGAAGCAAATTGCTATGTTGTAGAGAGGGTCATATGGCAGGGTAACCTCTATTTACTGGTATCCCCACATGTAGACTTAACGAATGAACAGCCACTGAAAGGCTGCTTATCAACAGCCACTGAGTTTGAAAGAAGGTTCCAATCTCAGCAGACACCACGGCCCTAGACAGGGCTTTCAGTTCAGCATGATGACACTCTGAGCATAGGACCCAACTAACCCATTCCTAGAATCTTGATCCAGGGAAACTTTGAGATAATAAATAAGGTAGTTTTGTTGTTACTGTTGCTCTTATTGTTTACCCACAAAGCTGTGCCAATTTGTCCATAGCAATAGAAAATGAATACAGTTTTGGCAAATACACACTCGTTGTACACTGATGCCTTAAATCCATCTGCAATTCCAACATCTCCAAGAAGCTCCAGATTTTTGCCAGCATCTCAAAAACCCTTTAAATTCTGTATCTATGACTCTTTATTTGTAATAGTTCAATATAACAGGTTTTCCTTTTTTTCTCGAAAACCAACTATTCTAGTGTTTTATTAGTGACACAATTTTTTTCTTATCCCCTGGGCTGAAACTGTATAATTTATCTGCTGCAACACAATCCTCATAATCATTTCACAAGTGTCAGCATCAAAAGCCTTGTGTCTCCACTCTTGGCATCAATGCGCTAAAGAATTAGAGTTGGGCACCCAAAGTGAAAGCAGAAAATTGTTTTATTAAAGCAACAGTGTACTCTCAGGTCAGAGGCGGAAGGTTCCTAAGAGTGGAAGCAGCCCCTAAGTTGTTTTGGATTGGATATTATGGGGTCTCTCTGGGCTGAGAGGAACTATGAGGTATAGTGGGGTGGCCTCTAATGAAGACTACTTCCAGTCTTTTGGGAGACCCCTTCTACATGTTGGGAGGGGTCGTTTTTGACACTACAAGGTTTATACCTGAACCATCATGGCAGCCCTTCTCCACGGGAACTCTGAAGGATATAACTTCAATGTAAATGTATTATGATGAGTCTAGCGTTGAACCTGGGGCAGGATGGAAGAGAAGAGTGGTTTTTGGTCTGTCAACCCCAAGGTCTTGGGAGCCACAAGGTCAGGATGTTGTGCCCTGGGCTTCTAATGTGTGACCTATTTATCACCATCCTTGCTTCCAGCTCCATGTCTAACTAACTGCCTGGTCTGTCACAAGTATTTATTAAGATTATATTTCCAAACACTGTGGCATTATCTAGGTTAATGCAAAAGAAGCACACAACTGTTTTTATAAAACTGCTTTTTTATAAAACACTTTATACTTACATCATCAAATTTTGATCCTCAAGAGACCAAGTCTTGTTCCTACTGTACAGATAAAGAAAATTGAAGCAGAGAGATTTAAGTGATCTCTTAAAGATCAAGATATAGTAATTAACAGAATTAGGAACAGAAATTAAGTATTTTAACCCCAGGCTCAGTGATCTTTTTGTCACACGTTGTTCTATATCAAGGAGGAGGGTTACCTAGCCTATACCCTTTCTGTCACCCAGTTCTATATCAAGGAGGGCTATAGCCTGAGGGTTACCCAGATAGATTTGGGAGGCAGAGGACATGGCTTGAACTCACATCAGATGATTTGCTACCTCTATTTCACTCAGCAATTTACCTAACTTACTTATGCCTCAATATATTTTACCACGAAGATGACTAATAATAGGAATTTATAGATTTTTATGATTAAATTAACTCTGTATGCAACACTCTGATGTAACTTGTTATATAGTATCGAGAGGCTCAGTATAGGCTCCTAATGTCATTGCAGTATCTCCAAATGTCATTTTTAAATCTTCATGGATTCTGCAGAGGATCTGGTTCTTGTTGAAATCACCCACACTTTCAGACTTCATGCAAAAAAAATCATATTATTGCTACTTAGTTTTCTCGAAACAATACTAGGAAAACACAATTAACAGAATTTGAGTAACATCTGATGTGGGATCAAATGTTGGATATCATTCATTGTATATTTGGTAGAACAATTCACTTGTTCTGTTTATTAATCACTGTTCTCAGCTTCACTGTAAATTACATTCACTGTCTATATTTTCAAATTATAATTCTGTGTCCCCTCCTGGATAATTGGATACAGTCAGGAACACTGAGTTTATTATTCTATATTAGGCATTTAGGATAAATTCATCTTTATCCTCAAATTAAGACAACCTAGACATATCATCTCTATAGTAATTGAACAATTGAGTAAAGATTATTTTAGTTGGAAGTATCATCAGCCCCCTTCAAATAATCTCAAGCAGAAACAAACATTTATCAAAGGACACATTAAGATCCGACTTGAAAAAGAGAGAGAGAGAGAAGGAAATTTAACTTGACCTTGAAGTTATTGAAACTAAGGAGAGAAAGATTGTCAGGAACCAGGCAGTCTCTTTTCTCTTTCTCCCAGATCTGCTTCTCTCTGCATAGGAAGATTCTAAGCTCTGAATTAAATGCACACTGGTCATTCACTGTTATTGTTGCTATTATTTGTTTATATGCACAGGGTTATCAATAATAGAGTTCATGACTTGGCCTTCTGTTCAAGCAGGAATTATATATGGCAGTCATTGTCGCTCTTGTATTCCTTGGTTGGTAAAGATGATAACAGCCTGTGGAATGGACACTTAAAAATGTCCCTATGCTTTTCTATAAGTCAAAATTTCTAATTCTTGACATTTTTTGTCACTGGCATAGTTTTGAGTTGTGTGTATATACACATGTTAGTGCCAAATTTAGTGCTAAAAAGATCTCACTTCTATTTTTATTCACTGCCGCAACCCTTCCTTGCCGTTTCATCTCCAAAAAACCAGTAATTTTCAAGACTGTTGCTTGCTTCTCTAGTTTCAGATCCACCACTGCTTACAGCAAATCCCAGTAATTGTTACAGCATGAGAAACCAACTTTACTTAAATATACAGTCAAACGTTGGCTTGCGAGCATAATTCGTTCCAGAAACATGATTGTAATCCAAAGCACTTGTATAGCAAGAACCATTGGCTCAGGGTGTCTTGCTGGCTCAGTTGTTAAGTGTCTAACTTCAGCTCAGGTCATAATCTCATGGTTCATGGGTTCGAGCTCCATGTCAGGCTCTGTGCTGATAGCTCTGAGCCCAGAGCCTACTCAGATTCTGTCTCCCTCTCTTTCTGCCCCTCTCCCACTCCCACTCTATTTTTCTCTCTCTCTCAAAAACAAAATAAACATTAAAAAAATTTAAAAAATAAGAACCCTTGGCTCAGTTGTGATCATGTGACATTTGGCATCCCGTACTACTCATATTGCAAGATATCTCCCGTTCATCAAGTTAAAACTTATTAGAAATATATGCTTGTCTAACAACACTCACAGAACAAGTTACTCGCAAACCAAGGTCTTACTATGCATTTTCAGTGACACTTTCCCAAAGGGTCTACTATAACTTTTTCTTTCATTGCCCTTGGTGATTTGGTCTTATCTAATAAATACTTTTTTTTTTTTACCTTATTACTCCTCAGCATAGGAGTCCCTAATAAGTCCTTATTAAGGACATGTTCTTATGGAAACCTAATTCTCTTTTCACTAGGTGAAGATTTTGATACACTTTTTTTTTTTCTAATCCATTTTGTCTGCCTCAAATTCAAGTTCAAAGCTATTTTCTTTCATAAAATTAAAACATTTTATATTTTAATTTATCCTCAGAAAAGTAATCTCTGGTTATTTAGGAAAAAGTAGATATAAACTAAATGATAAATGCTATATTTAAATATGTGGTAAAATACTACAAGCTATTAACTTTAAAAGCCCAGAAATAAACCTGCACGTAACTTATAACTTATTTTTTTCTCAGTCTTTCAGTCTTTTCCCTATATATAATCCTCTATAAATAAAAATGAGATTCAAAAGCACACCCATTAAAATCTACATATTAACATAGTGTCAGTGCATATATGTACAAATGATTTAAATAATTTTATTGCCTATTTTATTACACTCAAGTCCCTTCCCTGGGAAATTGAGTTTTGTGTCAGTTACATGAAAAGCACATGTATAACATTATGTAAAATATTTAAAACTAACAAACAGAGACCACTGGTGTGTCATAAATCATGCATAAGTGGTATTTTATTAAAACAATGTATTATAATCAAAGTTACTGTTCTAACTTACATTTTCTTTCAAAATACTATTTTGTATTTGTTTCCAAAAAGAAAAAAAGTATGCATCATTTTAGCTTTATCAATGTTCCATACAAAATATTTTTAAAGGCATCTGAAAACATTTTAAAATCCTATACCCAGAAAATTATTTTTAATTATTTTTCCAATACCGGTTTATTTAAAAATAATTAATTATTTTATTAAATGGTACTTTAGAATTATCTTAAGTTTATTTATTTATTTTGAGAGAGAGAGTACACACAATTAGGGGAGGGGCAGAGAGAAGGAGAGACAGAATCCCAAGCAGGCTCCATGCCATCAGCACAGAGCCAGATGTGAGGCTCGAACCAGGAACTGTGAGATCCTGACCTGAGCAGAGATCAAGAGTCAGCCACTTAGCCAATTGAGCACCCCCAGGCACCCCTAGACTTTTTAATTAAAACCCTTTAGGAACATTGAATGCAAATGTCTTATACATTTTCTGTTGTTTGGATGTTGTTGCCGCTTTTAAAAATAGCTTCCTTTATATTAGTTTTGTCACAAGAACAACCATCTCTTTGAAACAAAACAAAACAAACCTTTTCATCCAGATGGTATTGACATGGTCTAAGAGTCGAAGTTATTTCCTTTCCAAGCTTTCTTCAAACAGCTTTTAAGGGCTTCATTTAGAAGTTATCTTCTGGTTCCTTTTGGATTTAATCAGTTTTCCACTTCTGTATTAAACTCAGTGAAGTAGAGTTTGTTTCATTTTGTTTTTGTTTTGGCTGCAAGATATTTGTGAACTAGATAATCCCATAATTATCTAATTTAAGTAGTTATTCTCATCATTATCTTTCATTTAAAGACTTGTCAATTCCTCATGTAACAGCCAGGGGAAAAAATGACTATTCAAGCCTAAAATCAGGCAATGATATGTTGATTTCTTTGCATTTTGTTACCTTGGCAGCAAGTAAATTTCTCTCAGAAGTATTGTTGAATATCTTAAAATTTATTATACCTAAAAATCATACCAGCTCATTTTGAAGTACAAGCTTTTAAAAATCTGTGATTATAGTTTAATATTAGACCTAAAAGATAATAGTGTTGCTTTTCATAGAGGGTAGTTTTATCTCCCTAACATTTTCAACTTTATTTTATTTGAATTATTTATGTTAATGTCTTTTTTATCCAGCTATTCAAAAAATTAACATAATATTACATATATTTTATGGGATTTCAAAGGTAGTAATTGAACTACATTTCTCCTGAAGTAACTAGCTGAGCTACCCTTAATGATGAAAATCTCTAATTTTAAATGTTCTAAGAATATAATGTATAATGTGTATATACTTATGCACTCAAGTGCACATATACACAGAAAACACATTTATTTGCCCACATGTTAGGTAACTTTTTTTGTTACTGGCCTTTTCATTTCTTCATCAATTTCTCACACATGCTGCAATGAGAATTAAGGAGGGAAAGTAAAATGGTAACAGTACCCCACTTCAATGGGGTACTGTTCAAAAAAAACATATATTTTAAAGGGAAGCTTTCTAAAGCCTGTTAGTATGGAAATCACAGCAGATTCTGTTACAGTATTTGCAATAGTAAGAAAAGAGTTACTGCTTTGAGGGTCTGATGAGTCCTCAGAGGTACATCTGAAAACAATGCCAGATGGTTGTAGAGGAGTTCATTCTAATGATACTTAGACAGTCAACTCTTCATTTTTCATCAACATGGCAATGCCCATCTGCATTCTATAAATTCTTTGACCTGGACCAACCCCATACCCTCATTTTTGTTGGTAACACTCAACTTTGTTTTGCCAAGGCAAGTCCAGGAAAAGGACAATTCAGGTGAAAATAAGCAAAAACTTGGTGCAAATAGTCGTGCATCGTGGATCTGATAAATCTATGTGTATATATAATGTACAATCTTGAGAATGACCCTTCTTCTTGATGATGGGTACTTTCTCTAACCCTTACAACTCTTATCTGGTCAATTTCCTCAATGACAAGATACAGGATATCTTTACTAATATTTCATCATAATCATTTGTTTTGATGAAATCAGATAATAAATTCCAATCTACATTTTAATTCAGCTCAAGTAACATTCATATCAGCCAAAATTACACTGTAGATGCTACAAATGAATGTTCCCTTTCATTTATGCTGCTACTACAGCTCTGCTCATTATAATCTATTAAACTGAAATATGAACATTTTCTAAATATTGAAATATTGCCCTGAAAGTGCAGTATAAATTTATTTTATCATTGCACTAAAATCTTTTCCTTATCCCATATGCCACATAGAGAGTGGTCAATTAATAGCATTGGACAAGCAAATGTCCTTTGATTTGTCTATATAAGAATATATATATATTAAATAATTTTATACAAGTATATTTTCTCATTAGTGATAGTCTTAATTGTTTTCTCGAAATGGCTTTTGTAGTAGCCTTGTAGAGAAATCATAACAAATAATATTTTCTGAGCATTTCTTTGTATTCTATATTTTGCTACATTTCTTTCTTTCATTTATTTGATTTGCCAAAGCATATAAAATCTTGATATTTGAAACATTATTTAAAATTATGTATAGGCTATCTCTTATAATCCCACTGAATATTTTATCTTTGTTTGCTTATAACATATTTATTTTTTACACCTGTTGTTTGTATATCTAGTTCCTTTGTTTAAAAACTTAAAACACTTTAAGCCTATAATCTGGGACTTCTTTTATGACTCTCATAATAGCTGTCATAAGTGTTTTACATTTACTAAATGCCCAATACATGACTCCCCAAAGTAATGAAACATACAGCTTTTCAAAACAGTGGTTAAGAGGTGAGGAGGTGTGGGGTGCCTAGGTGGCTCAGTTGGTTAAGCAACCAACTCTTGATTTTGGCTCAGGTCATGATCTAACAGTGGTGGGATAGAGGTGGAATTGAGCCTGGCATTGGCTCCATGCTAAGCATGGAGACTGCTTGGGACTCTCTCTCTTCCCTTCTCTCTACCCCTCCCTTGCTCATTCACATGTACACTCTCTCCTCCTCTCTCTCAAAGGTAAACAAGTAAACCTTGAAACAAAAGTGAAGAGTTGTATGATGTGAGGTGTGAGAATGAAAGTGGCAAGATGTGCAAGGTCCTTTAGGTCATAGTAAGAAATCTGGATTTTACTCTATGCAAAATGGGAATCCACTGGTAGTTTGGAATAGGGGTGACATGATGTGATTTATGTGTTAGAAGAACATTAGATATGGTTTAAGGACTACACTGTATTGGGGCAAGAGAATAGAAGGAAGTCCATTTAGTGGACTATTATCATTGCCCATGTAGAAAAGATAATAGTTTGATCCAGGTGGTAATTATGGAGTTGCTGGGAAATAGTTAGAATATGGACTTTTTATGAAAAAAGAAAACCTATTTAAAAGGGTGCAAAAATATTCGGCAAAATACAATACTGTTTTTTAAATATTTATGTATTTTGGAGCAGGAGGGAGGGGCACAGGGAATTAGAGGATTCCGAAGCAGGCCTCCGAAGCAGGCTCTGTACTGACGATAGAGAGCCCCATGCAGGGCTTGAACTCACAAACCGTAAGATCATGAACAGAAGTCCAAAGCTCAACCAACTGAGCCAGCTGGGAGCCCGCATGCTATTTTTTGATAAAAACACCCTACACACTAGATATAAAAGGAAACTTCCTCAACCTCATAAAGGACATCTGTGAAAAACCCACAGCTAAGACATATGTAATGGTCAAGACTGAAGCTTTTCCTCTAGGTCAGGAACAAAATAAGAATGTCTTCTCCGATACAAGGTTTTTTTATTTTGTTTTTGGGTATTTTGCTGAGGAAAATTTTCTGTAATTATACAGTGGTGATGGCTACATAACTTTGTGAATATACTAAAACCCACTAAATTGTGTAATTTGAAATGAATTTTATGGTATGTGAATTATATCTCCATTTTTAAAAATGGATATTTTTGAAAGTTAGTTTGCTTCCAGGATATGATAAAGGTAGAAGCCAACAAGAACTTCCAAGTCTGACATAAACTGGCAAAATAGAACTGTCATTTACTAAATTCAGAAAAACTGAATTCTCACTATTACTATCATATAAAAAAATTGTTTATATTTGTATTTTGTGGACAAAAATGGAGTTCAAAACATAAATTTGAGTTGACTGATGATGAAGTAGATTGATAATTTGGTGAATTTGATAGTCTCCTTTATTTATGAATTTATTTTTAATTGAGATAAAATTCACATAGTATAAAAATCACCTCATAAACCTACATTGCAGTGGTTACAATATATTCACAAAGCTGTGTCATATATAATTTTTGTTTGTTATATAATTTGTTATATAATTCCAGAACGTTTTTCTCATCCCAGTAAAGAGACCAAATACCCACTAGTAATCACTATCCATTCTGAATTCCTCCCCCACACAGTCTTTGCCCACCTTTAATCTACTATCTTTCTCTCTCAATTGGCTTGTTCTGGACATTTCATATTAATGGAATCATATAATATATGGTCTTCTGTATTTGGATTATTTCACTTAGCATAACATTTTCAAGACACCTCCATGTCCTAGTAGGTATTTGCTACTTTTCATGGCTGAATTATATTCTGTTGCATGAATATACCACATATGTTTATACATTCATCAATTGATAGATGTTACTTTCACTTTTAGGCTCTTATGAATACTGCTATAAACATTCATGTATTAAGTTTTTGTGTAGACTTATATTTCCAACTTTCCTAGGCATATACCTATAAGTAGAACTGCTGGGCCATACGGCACTTTATGTTCATCTTTGTGAGGAATTGCTCAACTGTTTTACAAAGCAACTGAATCATTTTACATTCCTACCACCAATATATGAGGCTTTCACTTCTCACATGATTACCAAACTCTCTGTCTTCTGTCTTTTTAATTAAAGATTTTCTATGGTGTAAAAAGTGGTACGTCATTGAAGTTTTAATTTGCATTTGTCTAATTAATAACAATGTTGAGTGACTTTTTATACTTTTTGGTCATATATGTATAGAATTATATTAATATAGTTATGTTAATTATATTAAGTTATATTGATATGAACTGATTGACTCAATTATTAATATCATATATAATTATTAATATGACATTAACTAATACAATTATATTAACTGTATATTAAATCATTGCCATATACTATGTCTGTGTATATGTGTATATTATATATATATATGTGTGTGTGTGTGTGTGCGTGTATGGCATGGCTATTGAAACCCTTTGCCCTTTTTTTATTAAATGAATTTGCCATGTCACATTGTATAAGTTTAAGGTGTACAGCCTGTTACTTCAATACACTGATATATTATGATTGCCAATACAGTGATATTTATCATATTACATAATTATATTTTCTCTATGTATTATATTGTACTTTAGGTCCTTATTTTTTTTTACTACATGTTATAAGTCTGTACCCTTAAACACTATCACTCTTATCCTCCACCCTCACTCCCTGGTAAACACAATTTTTACCTTTTTAGATTCCACCTGTAAGCAAAATCATAAGTACTTGCCTTTTTCTGTCTGACTTATCTTGCTTAGCATAATGCATTCAAGGTCCATTCATATGGTCACAAATGGGAGGATATTTTCCTATCTCATAGCTGAATAATATTCATTATACATATATACCATATATTTTTTATCCACTCATCTATTGATGAGTGGATATAATTTTCCATATCTCAGTCACTGTGAATAATCTTGCAATATACATGGGAGTACACTTATTTCATAGAAATCCTGTTTTCATTTCCTTTAACTAAATGCTCAGAAGCATAATTGCTGGATCATAGAGTAGATCTACTTTTAATTTTTTTTTTTTAATTCTTAATTGTTTGAGGAACCTCCATATTGTTTTCGATAGTGGCCTTGCCATTTTACATTGCTGCAACAACACATAAGGTTTCCCTTTACCATACCCTCACCAGTACCTGTTGTCTCTATCTTCTTGATGATAGCCATTCTAATGAATATGAGGTGATATCTCATTGTGGTTTTGATTTGTATTGCACTGATGATTAATGATGTTTAGCATCTTGTCATGCGTCTGTTGACCATTTAGTTCTTCTGCCCATTTAAAAAAATTAATGTTCATTTATTTTTGAGAGAGAGAGTGTGTGAGCAGAGTCGGGGTAGAGAGAAGGAGACACAGAATTTGAAGCAGGCTCCAGGCTCTGGGCTCTCAGCACAGAGCCTGACGCAGGGCTGGAACCCATGAGCTGTGAGATCATGATCTGAGCTGAAGTCCGACGCCCAAGTGTCTGAGCCATTCAGGCGCCCTTCTTCTGACCATTTTTAAAATGGATTGTTTTGTTGTTGTTATTGACTGAGGTCCATATATATTGTGGCTGTCAACCCCTATCTGATATATGGCTTGTAAAAATTCTCACACTCTGTTGGTTGTCTTTTTTTTTTTTTAATTTTTTATCTTTGTTTTATTTTATTTATCCTTATTATTATTATTGTTATTATTTTGCTGTGCAGAGTTTTTTAGTGTTATGTAGTCTCAGTTATTAATTTCTGATTTTGTTGTTTGTGCTTTTAGCATAATGTCCAAGAAAGCATTGTCAAGCCTAATATCAGTGAGCTTCTTCTCTACATTTTCTTCTGGGAGTTTTATGGTAGCAGGTCTTATATTTAACTTAAATTAATTTGAGATAATTTTTGTGAGTGTGTGAGTTGGGGTCCAATTCCACTATTCTACAGGATTTCTCCAGTTTTCCAACACCACTTGTTGAAGAGATTATCCTTTTCCCATTGGGTATTTTTGGCTTCCTTGTTGAATATTTGTTGACCATATATGCTGAGGTTTGATTCTGCACTCTGTTCTGTTCCACTGGTAGGTGTGTCTGTTTTATGAAAGTACCATACTGCTTTTATTATTATAGATTTATTGTGTAGTTTAAAATCTGGAAGCATGATATCCCTCACTTTTTCTTTTTTCTCAGGATTGTTTTGGCTATATGGGATCTTTTGTCGTTCCACACAAATTTTAGGGTTTTTCTTCTATTTTGGTGAAGAATGCCTCCCGTATTTTGAGGGGGACTGCACTGAAGCTGTACATGACTTCGTGTAGTATGGCCACTTTATCAATATTAATACTTCCCCATGAACATGGATGTGTTTTCCTTTGTGTCTTCAATTTCTAACAGCAAAGTCTTGTAGTTTTTATTGTACAGATCTTTCACTCCCTTGGTTAAATTTATTCCTAAGTATTTTATTGTTTTTGATGCTATTGTGACTAGATAGTTTTCTTTGTTTCTTTGCCAGATGCTTCATCTGGAGTTAAAGAATGCAATTCATAGAGTTAAAGAATGCAATTTCTGCATGTTGATTTTGTATCCTGCCACTTTATGGATATTAGTTCCAACAGTTTTTTTACTTACTCTTTGGGATTTTCTATATACAAAATCATATCGTCAGCAAATCAGGAAATTTTACTTTTTCCTTTCCACTGTGGATGCTTTTATTTTTTTGTCTTGCCTAATTGCTCTGGCTTGGACTTCTAGTACCATAGTCAATGGTTGTAGTGAAAGTGGCCATCCTTGTCTTGTTTCTGATCTTAGGAAGGAACATTTTCAAATTTCCCCCACTGAGTATGTTAGCATCGGGTTTGTTATATATGTCCTTTATTATATTCAGATGTGTTCCTTCTGTACCCAATCTATTCAGGCTTTTATCATGAAAGAATATAGTATTTTCACAAATTCTTCTTCTGCATCTATTGATATAATGATATAATTTTTATCTTTCATTGTATTAATGTGATTCATTACATGTATTATTTTTGTATGTTGAATCATCCTTGCATTTCAGGGTTAAATCTCACTTGGTCATAGTTTACAATCCTTTTAGTGTGTTCTTAAGTTGTTTTCAAATATTTTGTTGAAAAATTTTGCATCTATATTCATTAAGACTGTTGGTCTTATAGATTTCTTGTAGTATCCTTATCTGGTTTGAGTATCAAAATAATACTGCTTTGTACAATGAGTTTGGAAATGTTCTCTCCTCCTTGATATTTTGGAAGAGTTTGAGGAGTATTGGTGTTAATTTATTAAATGTTTGGTGGAATTATCCAGTGACTCAATCTGGTTCTAAGAGTTTTCTGTGCTGGCAGTTTTTTGGTTAGCGATTTGATCTCTTTATTCATTACTCGTCTGTTCAGATTTTATCTTTCTTCCTGATTCCGTTTTGGCAGGTTGTGTGTTTCTAGAAATGTATCCTTTTTTTCTGTGTAATTTCTTTCTTATGTAATTTTTTGCACATAATTGTTCATAGTAGTCCTTATGATTCTATGTATTCCTGAAATGTCAGTTGTAATGTCTTGTCTTTCATTTCTAATTTTATTTTTTGAATCTACTCTTTCTTTTCTTAGTTAAGCTAAAGGTTTGTCAATTTCATTTATATTTTCAATAAACCAGCTCTTAGTTCTGTTGATCCTTTTTTGTTGTTTTTCTGGTCTCTGTTTCTTTTATTTGCACTCTGATCTTTATTATTTCCTTCCTTCTGCTAATTTGGAATAGTTGGTCTTTTTTTTTCTACATTCTTGAGGTGTAAATTTAGGTTTTTTTTTTTATTTGAGATCTTTCTAATTTTGTAATATTTGAATGTATTACTATAAACTTTCCTCTCAGAAGTGCTTTAGTTGCATCCTACAATATTTGTTTTATTATATTTCCATTTTTATTTGTCTCAAGATAATTTTTTGTTTCCTTTTTTTATTTCACTTTTGACTCAGTGGTTGTTTAGAAGTGTGTATGTATAGTTTCCACATATTTGTGTTATCTTCTCAGTTTCCTTTTGTTGTTGATTTCTAGTATTGTGCTCAGAAAAGATATGGTTTCAGTCATTTTAATTTGCTGAGATTTGATCTGTGATCTATCTTATGATGTATTTTGGAGAATGTTCCATGTGCACTTGGGAAGAAGTTATATGCTGCTGCTATTGGTTGGAATGTTCTTTATATGCCTGTTAAGTCCGTTTGTTCTAAAATATGTTTCAAATTCAACCTTTCCATGTTGATTTTCATGGACAATCTATTTCTGATAGTGAAGTATTGAATTGTCCTACCATTATTGTATTTTTTATTTCTCCCTTAACATCTATTATTATTTGCTTAATATATTTTGATGCTCTGGTACTGGGAACATATATATTTATGATTGTTGTATATTTTTGATATACTCATCTCTTTTATCATTATATAATGGTCTTCTTATTTTCTTATTACCCTTTTTGGCTCAAAGTCTATTTTGTCTGATATAACTATGGCTTCTGTTGATTTCTTTTTGCTTGAAATATCATCTTCCATCTTTCACTTTGAGCCTAGTTGTCTTGAGAGCTGAAATGAGTCTCTTATAGGCCACACATATTTGGGTTTCATTTTTTTTATCCATCCAGCCTCTCTGTAACTTTGGACTGGTGAATTCATTTCATGTACATTTATGGTGATTCTTAGTATTTAAGGATTTACTACTGCCATTTTATCTTTTGTCTTCTGAGTATTTTGTCTTTCCATTGTTTGTTTTTCCTTCTGTTTCTGTTTATCTTTGTAAGTTGGTGGTGTGCCATAGTGATCTGTTCAGTTTACATTTTTTGTTGTTGTTTCATAACTCTGCTCTAGATTTTCTCTTTTGTTAATATGGAGTATACACAGGGGCGCCTGGGTGGCTCCATCGGTTGAGCGTCCGGCTTTGGCTCAGGTCATGATCTCACTGTTTGTGAGTTCAAGCCTTGCCTTGGGGTCTGTGCTGACAGCTCAGAGCCTGGAGCCTGCTTCGGATTCTGTGTGTGTGTCTCTCTCTCTCTGCCCCTCCCTCACTTGCACTCGGTCTCTATCTTTCTCAAAAATAAATAAACATTAAAAAAGTAAAAAAAAAAACATGGAGTATACATAAATATCTTATAGATAAAATAATCTTTTTATGCTGAGAGCAATTGATTTTCATTTGCTTAAAAACGTTCTATTATTTTACCCTTTCCCTTTTATATTTTCTCATGTCACAAATTATCTCTTTTTATGCTATGATTTCATTGCCAAGTTGTAATAGCTATTGTCATTTTCAATGTGTTTTTTCTTTAAACTTTATGCTATAAATTGAGTTTAATATACTATTCTAAATATAGTTATAGTTTTCTAATTCTATTTATCACCTTAATTGGAAATTTGTATACTTTTTGTTCTTTAATCTCGAAAAGCTCCTTTCATCATGTATTGTTATAAGTCAGGTCTTGTGATGGCAATCTGCATCAGCTTTTGTCTGTCTGGGAAAGCCTTTATTTCTCCTTTAATTTGGGGGGGATAACTTTGCTGAATAGAGTATTCTTGGAAGGTAGGGTTTTTTTTTTTTTTCATTTAATATGTTGAGTATATTATTTTGCTGTCTCAATGCATGTAGGGTTTCTGCTGAGAAATCTGCTGATAGCTTAAGGGTGGAGGAGGTGTCCCTCTATAGGTTACTGTCTTTATTTCTCTGGTGGCTTTTACGGTTCTTTATCATTGATATTCAACAGTTTTAATGTAATATGTCTTGGAGAAGATATTTTTTCATTGACATAATAAGGTGTTCTATTAGCTTCATGGACTTGTATATCCAGTTCCTTCCTTAGGTTTGGAAAATTCTCAGCTGTTACTGTTTTAAAGATACTCCTGCTCTCTCCTCCCTTTCTTCTTCTTCCAGTATACCCATTAAAATTATGTAGGCTCTTCTGATGGAGTCAAATAATTGTCACAGGATTTCTTCACTTTTTAAAATCTTAGTTCTCTCTCTTCTTAAGCCTGGAATCATTTTTATATTTCTATTCTCAAGCTCACTTATTCTCTTTTCCTTCTGATCTACTGTACTTTCAGTACATTGTAATGCATCCTTCAACTTACTTATTGAGTTCTTCGGCTCCATAATTTGTTTGTTTCATCTTTGGAATTTCAATATCTTTGAAAAAGGACTCCTTCTGTTCATTAATTTTACTCCTGAGATCCTTATATTGCCTTACTAAGTTTTCTTGTAACTCTTAAATGTCTTCATTACAGCTGTTTTGAATTCTTTGTCAGTTTGTAATAATCCATGTTTTCGGATCCAGTTGCTGGAAATTGTCATTTTATTTTTGTAATATGATATTAGCATGATTTTCTGGTGTCTGAAGAAAATTGACTCTGCTGCAGAATCTGAAATAGCAAAAACCTTTCTCACTTAGGCAAAGTTTGGCTTACTTTGATTCTAACAGTTCAACAGGTTGGTGATTAGAAGTCTGCCTTTTATTTGCCAGAGGGTGGCACTATAGCACAATAGCACTATAGCACTGACTAGCTGCTAAGGTTGGAGTGTGTGTATAAAAATAAATAAATAATAATAAATAAAAAATAATAATAAATAATAAATAAATAATAAATAATAAATAAATAATAATAATAAATAAATACTGTGTGGAGGGTGAAGGTGGTAGCGAAGTGGGGGAAGCTATCTACTTAGCACTTGGGGGCATTTGATGTGCCCCTGGTCTGGTAGGTGGATCCTTTATGTTTGAGTGGGTCATCTCAGAGGCCCATGGCAATCCTCTTGCCAGATTCTTGGGCAGACTGTAGGAAATAGTTTCCCTCAGTTCCCTTTATTTCCCCACTCTCATATCCCCTCAGGAGAGACTGTAGTCTCTCAACAGAACAATGGGTCCCTCCAACTACAGTACACATGGCTAGTCAGACCCGCACTCACCCCCGTCACCCTCTAAATTTTCTTCCAGAAAGGCCATATTGCCAGATTTGTCACTGCTTTCTCTCACGCTGCAGCTCCTCTGAAGTCGAATCCACCCACACCTTCAGGTGCATGGTGGATGGGTCCCTTGGGTGTCCTGGTATCTTCGTATGCTGTGGAGAGGCACTCTTTTTTGGTTAGGAATGTCCAATTCATTGTAAACTGAAAAGGAGAGAAAGTAGAAATGATTTATGCTGCCATGATGCTAACATCTCCATGTTTATTTTTAATTGGGCTATTTAATTGGGTTATTTGACTTTATCTTTTTTTGGTGATAGTTCTTTATATATTCTGAATACTAGTCCTTTATCAAATATGATTTTCAAGTATTGTCCTCTATGTTGTGATCTATTTCTCTTGTTTTTTGAAATAGTTTTCATTTTGATTTATTTTTTTCTGATTGTTTTTCTTTTTATGTTTTAAGCTTTCATCAAAGCATTCTTCTCTTAATACATTATATTGGTTTCACAATCCACTAATGTAAGAGTATCTCCATTTTTACACACACACACACACACACACACACACACACAATAATTTTATAGAACGCATTTAGAATGCTTTTGTTCATTAAGACCATCGTGAAAGTAAATATGCATAGAGACACACAGGATTAACATTCTAATATTTAAGGGGTCACAGAGATGTGAAAGAAAGATTGAAGAGGACAAAGGACTCAAGTTAGTGATAACCAAGAGAAAATAATGTTGTAGAAGTCAAACTGAGAGTTTCAATAAAAACACAACATCATCTGCGTCAAAATTTTGTCAAATTAGATGAGAACTTAGAAATAATCCTTCCTTTTCAGGTGTTCATAATCACCACAATTAGCATGGTTCCTTCAGTGGACTAGAGGCAAAAGAAAAAACAAAATATTAGCCATGGTGTCACATTTTCTTATTTTATAGCCTCACATAATATTTTGCTATTTTACCATGAATTCCCCTTGGAATTTTTAATGTTGCTAAATCAATAGGACTCCCCTGCCCTTTTCTTTTCTTCCATGTGGCAAAAGGAACTATTTTCAAGCTTGATGAGCATCATTTTATTGGAAATTTTGTAGGAGGTCTATAACTGATAACTTGCTTTGTGGCTTCTTTATTGTGATTGGGAATGGTGACATGAATGTAAACCAAACAGTACCATTTGTCAAAATCTAGTTCTTTCTAACTACCATAGGTTCCATTTTCATCATATGGAAAATCCATGAGTTACACCTAGTAATAAGCAAGATTTATTTATCTTTGTATAAATCAAAGAAATAATATTTTGTAGGGACACGTAGTGGTAGGCTTTAGCCAAGTAAAAATTATAAAAACAAAACAACAAAAGAGAGCAAATCTGGTTGGTATTCTTGGGTCATATTCCTGTCTGTGGCACTGATCTATGTTTCTCTGCAGTGCCTCTCACTATGGAAGTTAGGCACTCGACAGAAATATTGAACTGTAAAAATAATAAATGGGTAGCGAAACTCCCTCCCTATCTTTAGTATATAGTGCCTGTGTCAAGTTGAGCACTGAAGGGATTGAGTTCCACAGGCTTGTGTAAAGGTAAAAGTTGGCTACGGCTGGTGAAATTTAATTCATGTATCATTTTTTAAACTATTTTCATGTCTTTTTTTCAACTACTTTGGGGAACAGAACTACTGAGCAAATCATATAATAATTCCGTTATCTCTTCTTTTAAGGACTATTTATTTTAGCAAAGGAGATATAGTTATGCTGTTAATATCAAAGGAAATAAAAGAATACTTTATGATAAATTTAGGCCTTTTAGTATTTAGATTTGAATATTACTGGCATTGAGAGTTTTCTGTTAGTATTACTTGCCAAACTTAAAGAGACTGCTCAAGTGCTCATGAAAACTAAAAAACAGGTAAACATGGTAAAACTTTTTGGAAAAGCAGAAGATGCACATTTTTTTTTCAATGTGGCATGAACTAATATGATTTTGGAAGCAGTAGTTAGAATCAAGATGAACATGATTGGCCAACTCTACCTAGCAACCAGACACAGGACAGCTTTAACTTTCGTATAAAATTCTGAGCCAAGCATAAATAAAAGAGGTCAGCTAGATGCGAGTAATCCATTAATAACTAATATAAGCTCTTCGGCAGCAGCATTTTTCCTTTATTAAGAGAATAGCATAGTGAGATAGAGTATTATAAGACCTAAGATTATTAACAAATGTAGGCAAAAATACTCATGTTGTATATCTGGTCTTTATACAGTGAAAAATCTAGTCTAGATCCCTTTAGGTTAAAAATCTGAGAACTACACAAATGACCTCTGTTAGTTTAATATTGATGATAGATATATTTATGATTGGTTGGATATAAAGCCTATTGAATTTTAATGATAATTTTAAGGCTGTCTCTAAAGAGACTCTTAAATATTCAAGTTGGACCATCAAAGAACATGTAATCATGTAAACAATATGGATTTAGAGGAGCAATAATTAAACACATCACCATGTAAATATGTGTGAGTCTCTATTTGCAACATTTGTTTTGCCTGGAGTTATAATTTGTAGCTTATTACTTAAATACCATGTATTTCTGGTTTAATACCACATACCAGGCACACGGTTAAAGATATTTCAATCTCTAGTTCTCACAAAATCCTGTTATATCTGAAGACTTTGATATGCGCTTTTTATGGCCCAGACCCTGTATTAGGAGTAGTAATACAGTAGTGCGCAAAAACAGACCTAGTCTTTACCCCGGTAAAGTCATCATTACAGTGGGCTAGGTAGAAATTAATGAAATGATAAAAAAAAAAGTTACCTGAGCCTTAAAGATTTGAAATCTCCCCAAGTTACATAGAGGAAAAACAGTCTATAACTACTGCGTTATGATATAATTTCCACTTTCATGGATCAGTCATTCTGTTCATTGTATGGATAAAGAAAAATCCAGTTTCTCAACTATACAAATGTGTTATTTTAAAAGAAAATATTTGATATTCAGTACCTCCATATCTAAAAGCATTAAAACATATTTTACTAAAGATCAGTACTTTTAATAAGGTTTAAATATTTAAATACAAATTCTTAAAGTTTGTCATACATTATAAAGAATTAGTATTTGATATTTGTAGCTGAGGAAATCGTTCACCGCCCCCTCCCAGTTTCACATAATAAAATAAATTTGAATTTATGTATTTAACAATAAAGGCCAATCAACTTCAAATTTGTGTTAAAACAACCTAGCACATTCTGTTATTGTGATAATAAATAAGACACATTTTTTTCAGTGGGTGAAGATAAAGTTTATTTCTCTATCACGTCAAAATTACATCGGGATCAAGATGTTCTCTAAGTATTTACTCCGTTTTCTAGGTTTTTTCTTGTGACACTATCATTACAAATGACATCATATGGACAGTTTTGCATGGGGTTTTGTGGTGAAGGTTAAGAGTAATGTTTTACTTCCTCCAATCACACTGGTCAAAACCTGTTCACATGATTTTAACCTTACTATAAGTGAGTTTGGGCAATATATTCTTGTGTGTCTAGAAAGCGATACATAACATAAAATTTGAGGCACAGTGTTTCCATTTCAACTGAATGTTTTGGTAACAATAAGTATCAATTTTTACAAATTTATTTTATACACATTTTTATCACAGTAACAAAGAAATAACTATTTCACAGTCCTCTAATTATTTGGTGTTTGTATTCTCAATCAACCTGAAATAGTGGTCACGACAGTATTAGTGATTCTACGATGCAAAATAAATAGAGCTTAAATGAAGGAAGAAAAACTGGCCACAGATAACATAGGTATATAGAACCTTCTGAAAGTACACTTAGTAGACAATGCACTAATCTGGCCACATATATCAGAACCGAAATATTCCAAAGTATTATGGTTTTGAGAAGAATGAATGAGCCAGAACAGCACAACTCTGAAAAGAAGAACCAGCTACTTTTCCCAGCTTAATCCTCATTGGATGTGGAGCACATATATAGACTGTCAATCATCGTTTGATTTTGTTGTTACTGCTTTCATCCATAATTTTTTTCCACTGTGATTTATTACATATGCAATTTAATGGAATTTTCCCAGAGGATGAAGTGGTTTTTTTTTTCCTCTTTAATTTACATATGTCTAAAAAATGTCTAGTAAAATTTCTGAATGTAGAAGTATTTCAGATAATTTATATATAATTATATTTTAATAAAATACTCCAGATGGAAGTACATAACAGGACTTAGATATTTGCCATTGATATTTGTAGTATGTGTTTAACCAAGCAATTCCAAATTTTATCAAGCTAAAAATTAGCTCTACAAATTTCTTTTGAATAAAAACCAAGGTAACTGCAGTTCCACTGGGAATCAAACTCAGAACCTTCTGTGTGTAAGGCAAATGTGTTAATCACTACATCATGGAACCTGAAGACCACTAAGTTAAAAATTAAATAGAATTTCCTGATAATTTTTATTAGTAATTTCCCTGAATGCATTTCAGGATAATAATGGCTATTTTAAGTGAATAGATAACTGATATGTTATTTTCATATTTCATTCATATTTACATTTGTCCATATAGTGCAATACCACATTGAAGATAAAACATGTGACTAAAATTTATATACATCAAGATGGAAACACCTTAATAATACAAAGTTTACTGAAAAACAGTTGCTTAATAATACATGAAAAACATAATTTATATAAATTTTTAAAATATTTCATTGCAACATTGATATATGTAAAATGAGTATTATCCTGGTTACCTGAGCTTTATGGATGAACTTGGGAATGGACTCAGGATGAGCACTAAAGCAAGCTCTGCATTTAACTGAATGTTTTATTTCCTAGGTATAAAAAAATAGTACACAACTTAATGAGTATAAATTGTAAATCATGGATAAACATTTCTTTGGTTTATTTTTTATACTTTTTCCGTATTTGAAAACCTCACCTTTTTCAGAACAGAGTGTTGAAAGACACCCTTCCAAAAAATATTTACTCGTGAATTTATGAAAATATTTTTATGTAATACATGTTGGTACTAAAGGAACTTTGGTTACATTCTTACATAATTACAGATCAAAAAAATTATCTTTGTTGAAGTGAAAAGCATTAACGTATTACAAACCCATTTCTAAGAATTCTGGCCAGTAAGTAGAAGCTTCAAGGTATCTCTGAGTCACCTGCCACAGATGACAATCAATAGTATCAGGATGAGAAGGGTGTATTGAGTTTTGTGTATTTTAAGAGATTAAAGCTATTGAAGATGTAGCAATAAAACTAGGACGAGCAAATAAGCTGACTTATTCTTACCATTAGATGAAAGAAACTAATTTAGTATGAATAGACTCTGTGGATTGAAGAGTAATGGAAGAGAAATATTTGGGAGACTTATTATCTTTTAAAGTAGGTTGGAGCGAGAGTGTATTAACTGAGGTCAAAGAAAAGAGAAGTTGTCAGCCTTGCTAATTTTGAAGACAGGTCTCTGCTCCCTGAGAGAACAGCCATCTGGTGAAGAGATACTTTTTATCATATTACAATCCTTTAATTTAGTACCTTGCTCAGGAGTGTGAAGTTATTACTAACATTATGATTAATAATTCTGAACACCTATGAAGATTTGAGCATTGATATGTTAAGTAAAATACACATAGGTAAGACTGAGCAAAGGAAACTTATTATTTGCCTCAAAGACTTGAGGAGTACATGCACAGGAGTTTGTGTGTGTAAAACAGTTGTATAATCTCTATTTTTCAGTTACGTGAACTGAGGTTGTAAGATGTTAAAGAACTTGATCATACTCACATACAGAAACCTGCAGCGCTGCATGTAATTCTGGGTCTTGACTGATCAGGAACCCCACCCTCAAATCCACAGGTAATTTAATCAAAATCTGCTTAAAGACAATGTAAACAAAATTGAGGTGAGAAATTATGCTATAACTGAATGGATTAATATAAATGAAGAGGTATTCATCTTTATTTTTTAAGATGCATTTTAGGTATAGCCGGATGTGGAAGAATGTGTCCTCTGGTATAAGACAGATTCATATCAGAATCCCTGAAAATAAATTTTCCATCTGAATCTCAAATCTCAGCTTTGTAATCACTAAAATGGAGGATGTCAAACTTAACTAACATGATTATAGTGAGATTTAAATGTATAAATATGTCACTCAACCTACATATAAGTAAAATTTAGCAAAACAGTAGAAAAGAAGAACATCAGTAAAACATTTATACTTAATTTTTCCTCAAGATATTCTTGAGCACTGATCCTCCTTAATATTTTTCTTTTTAAGGATATTAGTCTAGATGTAAGGTTTCAGTCTTCACATTGCCCGAATTTTATCTGAAAATATAAGCCATTTTTAACCTAGCTATGGTATTTACATCTACAGCATAAAAAAGTCTAAAAAACAAAAAAGCCAGGATTAGAAGAATTATGTTCTTAAGTAAACTTGTGCATTGATAATCTCACCTTTACTGTTAAATAGGAACTTTATAAACTTGTTTACAGATAAAGGAATCAGAAAACTGTGGTCTATTTCCTACTTTATCACTATTTCATTGTATGGGTACAAGCTACTAAATTATCCTTTCCCGATTTTTGGTTTTGCTATATATTGAAAAACAAAAATTAAACACAATTTTCTATACCCCTTACCTCTGTTAGATTGATATATTTTTCTCCTTTTCCAAGGAAATTACTTTCATTTTCATATTCATAGAATCAGCACTCATTTAAAGCTTTAAAAAAATCTTCTGCCAATATATACGTAATTCTTAATGTTTACGATTTCCTTTTACTCAATGACCTTCAGGATAGATTAATTTCCCAAACCTTTACATTGCTCCAATAATGAAGAAAGATGATCTTCCAGGTAGTTATTATTTTTTTTCAAAGGTATTTCCAGGATCATTCTTTTTAATGGTCTAACTTAAAATATTTTTAGAGGAAGTAGATGTCAGAGTGGAGACAGAATGAGAAAGGAGATTGCTAGAGGGCACAAAGGGCTAGGGACACTGAGCAACATGAGCTAGAATGAGACAGAACAGCTGGGCCACCCAGGTAGTGTCTGAGCTCCTATACCAACTTCCTTCATATTCTGCTTGTAACCAGGTAGATGGAACAGATTATAAAGAATTCTGATGACAGATATTATTCCAGATGATTTGACCAAATAGGTATTTTTCAGAATATTTCTTGCAGTGTTCAAAAAAAGAACTTGTAAAAGATAAGAAGGCTATTAATGATCAAATATATATAATGGAACCAAAGCAGATTCAGAATGGGTTAAAAAAAAACTTTTACATCATTTAAAGTAAGTTGTTTTATGAATTATATCAACACACAAATATGGTGGAAGTGTCTGAACATGGGTGTTGAGGGAATCTTTTGAAGTTTCATATCCAAGACTAAGGTGTCAACTAAAGTGATAGGGGATTGGATGAGTCCAGGAATCCTGAGTGAGACTACAGCTCCTGGATATGGGATAACAGCTTATTTCTAGGTGTACCTGGATATGGGGCTAGAAGCAAAGAGATTCACTTATATTCTCAAATACTTCCGAGATACACTCTTTTGTCTTTCTGTCTCTCGGAAAGACATTATTTTACTTAAAATTCCTGAAGGTAGAGGCTTTTCATTCTTCCCTACCCTCTACACAATATAACATTTTATAAATATCTTTAGTCCCTATTACCATATCCAGAGAGTTACTTGTTCAATTTCGTAAAGATTTTTCTTTAGACAAAGTTTATGATTTTACTATACAATTCCCTTTTTTTTTAAATAGCAGTTGTGTAGTGATACCCTCTTTGTTTCTCAACCACATATTCATTGAGCATTTTGGCAACATATCCCTCCTTGTTACCAAAAGTCTTATTGTCATATTATATGACTTTAATGCTCATACCAATGGCCTAATCAAAATATTAGTTTCAATGACTCCTCATCTCAACAGTTCCGATTAGTACATTCATTTCCAAAGCCAAATCCAGAAATTTGTCATCATTCTCAGCAATATTGTAACAAGATTGATTAATATGTATATGAAACCTCCTATAACTCTAATAACAATTTAAAGCTCTATTGAGGTAAAACTAACATATAAACTACAGATACTTAATGTATAATATGTGATAAATTTCCATGTATGTGTACATAATGAAAATATCACCACAATGAAGATAATGAATATATCCATAACCCTTAACATTTTCTTTATGTGTCTTTGTAATCTCCATTTCTCTTGACCTTCCCTATACCTGTCTCCAAGCAACTACTTATCTGCTTTCTGTCCCCACATTTTAGATTGCATATTCTAGAATTTTGAATAATTGGAATTATACGATATGTGAATTTTAGAGGGAGGCTCTGCTTCTTTCACTCAACATAATTGTTTTGAGGTTCATAATGTTATTGTGTGTACAGATAGTACATTTCTTTTTTATTGCTGAGTAGTATTCCATTGTATGATGTGCCACAATTTCTTTACCTTTTCACATCCTGATGGGCATTTGTTTTCTTTATAGTTTTGGCTCTTGGACAAAAGTTGTTTTGAACATTCATATATAAATCTTTTAAGGGACATATGCTTGGTCTTATCTTAGGTAAGTACTTAGGAGTGAAATGGTCAGTCCATTGTAAATTCATGTTTAATTTTCTAAGAATTTATCAAATGCATTTTCCAAAGTGACTATATTGTTACATTCCCCCAGCAGTATATGAGATTTCCAGTTTCTCTGTGTACCTTGCCATGACTTAATTTTTGTTTCTTTGTTTGTTTGTTTATATGGTGAATTGCACTAATTCAATTCTTTTATATTAAACCAAACTTGCTTTCTACAATAAAACCCATTTTGTCATGCTGTACTATTATATTAAACAGATTGACAAAAATTTAGAATTGGCAAATTGGATTTAATAAATTGTGTTAAGAATTTTTGTAATTATGCTCATGAGCAAAATTGTTCTGTAGGGTTTTTTTCTAATTTTGTCATATGGATAGTGATGGGCTTATAGAATGGGTTGAAATATCTTCATCTCTAAAAGAGTTTCTATAGAATTGATGTTATTTTTTCCCTAAATATTTGGAAGAATTCACTAGTGAAGCCATGTAGATATGAAATTTTCTTTATTGAAAAGATTTTAAATACAAATTAAATTTCTTTTACAAATTTCAAGGAATTTATTACTTTTTTCATGGTATTTGGTAGTTTGTATCTTCTAATCTAAGCAATTTGACTAAGTTGTTGAAATTATTGGCAAAATGTGTTTGTAATACATCCCTTTTTAAAATACTGTGTAGATGTGTGGTAATGTGCAGTTATGCATGCAATACGCATGGTTAAGACATGTAGTAATGCTACTTCTTTCATTAATCGTTCTGGAAATTTGTGTCTTCTGGGTTTTTTTTGCTTGATTCTTTCCTTTTTTTTTCCTCCTTGTATCCCTTGCTCCCTTTTCCTCTCTCTACCTCTTTTTCATTCTGGCTAGAGATTTATCAAATGTATTGATCTTCTCACAGAATTTGTTTTTGGTTCCATTGATTTTCTTGTTTTTTCTTTTCTCAATATCATTGATTTCTGCTCCGAATTTTATTATTTCATTTCTTCTCCTTATTTTGTGTGTGATTTTTCTTGTATTTTTCTACACTTTCAAATGGGAATTGAAGAAATTGATTTTATACTTTTCTTCACTTTTAATAGACATTTAGTGTGAGATGTTGTTACTAGGACTTTAGTTGTACATTACAAATTTTACTGTCATTTTATTTTTATTTTGTTCTAAATACTCTCTAATTTCTGTTTTTATTTCACCCTTGAATCATTTAGAAATCTGTGATTTAATTTACACATATTTGGGTATTTCTATTAGATTTTCCCCATTATTTCTAATTTAATTCCATTGTGGTCAACAGAAACGTTTTGTGTTACTTGATTCAGTTAAGTTGATTGAGATTAGCCTTAGGGAAGAAAGCATAGTCTCACATGATAAATATCCCATGGATATTTGAAAAGTTCGCTGTGGGGTGAAATACTTTATAAATAGCAGTTATGTTAATTTTTTGAGGATATTGCTCAAGTCTTCTGCATCCTTACTGAGTTTCTATTTCTCATATCATTTATTCAGAGAGATATTGAAATCTTCAACTACATCTATGGACTTTCTGTGTCCTTGAATTGAAACTACTTTTTGCTTTATGTGTTTTGAAGCTTTGTTTAATATAAGTATAAATATTTTGGATTGTTACATTCTCATCACGAAATTACCTCTTTCTCATTATGAAGTGAATTTTCTCATTGCTTTCATTATTCTTTGCTCCAAAATTTAATTTTTCTAACATAAATATAGCCATTCTAGTTTTCTTTTGATTAGTGTCAGTATGGTATATTGTTATTGTATTATTTTAGCCTATTTATTTATTTATACTTAAATGGATATAAGCATATAGTTGGGTTTTGTTTTTTTATTTAATTTGATAAGTAGCATTTAATGTAGTGACTATGTTATTTACATTTAATGTGATTATTGACATGATATTTAAATCTTAAATATTTCTATATAGTTTTTGATTTTTTAAATTTATTTTTTAATATGAAATTTATTGTCAAATTGGTTTCCATACAACACTCAGTGCTCATCCCAACAGGTGCCCTCTTCAATGCCCATCACCCTGCCTCCTACCCCCCATCAACCCTCAGTTTATTCTCAGTTTTCAAGAGTCTCTTAGGGTCTGGCTCTCTCCCTCTCTAACTTTTTTTTCTTTCCCTCCCAATGGTCTTCCTTTAAGTTTCTCAGGATCCACATAAGAGTGAAAACAAATGGTATCTGTCTTTCTCTGTATGACTTATTTCACTTAGCATAACACTCTCCAGTTCCATCCACATTGCTACAAAAGGCCATATTTCATTCCTTCTCATTGCCAAGTAGTATTCCATTGTGTATATAAACCACAATTTCTTTATCCATTCATCGGTTGATGGACATTTAGGCTCTTTCCATAATTTGGCTATTGTGGAGAGTGCTGCTATAAACATTGGGGTACAATCTCCCTATGCATCAGTGTTCCTGTATCCCTTGGGTAAATTCCTAGCAGTGCTATTGCTGGATCATAGGGTAGGTCTATTTTTAATTTTTTGAGGAAACTCCACACTGTTTTCCAGAGAGGCTGCACTAGTTTTCATTCCCACCAACCGTGCAAGAGGGTTCCCGTTTCTCCATATCCATGCCAGCATCTATAGTCTCCTGATTTGTTCATTTTGGCCACGATGACTGGCGTGAGGTGGTATCTCAGTGTGGTTTTGATTTGTATTTCCCTCATAAGGAGTGACTTTGAGCATCTTTTCATGTGCCTGTTGGCCATCTGGATGTCTTCTTTAGAAAAGTGTCTATTCACGTTTTCTGCCCATTTCTTCACTGGATTATTTGTTTTTTGGGTGTGGAGTTTGGTGAGCTCTTTATAGATTTTGGATACTAGCCCTTTGTCCGATATGTCATTTGCAAATATCTTTTCCCATTCTGTTGTTTGCCTTTTAGTTTTGTTGATTGTTTCCTTTGCAGTGTAGAAACTTTTTATCTTGATGAGGTTGCAATAGTTCACTTTTGCTTTTAATTTACTTGTCTTTGGAGATGTGTCAAGTAAGAAATTGCTGCGGCTGAGGTCACAGAGGTTTATTCCTGCTTTCTCCTCTAGGGGTTTTATGGTTTCCAGTCTCACATTCAGGTCCTTTATCCATTTTGAGATTATTTTTGTGAATGGTGTAAGAAAGTGGTCTAGTTTCATTCTTCTGCATGTTGCTGTCCAGTTCTCCCAGCAGCATTTGTTAAAGAGACTGTGTTTTTTCCACTGGATGTTGTTTCCTGCTTTGTCAAAGACTAGTTGGCCATATTTTTGTGGGTCCAATTCTAGAGTCTCTATTCTATTCCATTGGTCTATGTGTCTGTTTTTGTGCCAATACCATGCTGTGTCCATGATTACAACTTTGTAGTAGAGGCTAAAGTCTGGGATTGTGATGTCTCCCACTTTGGTCTTCTTCTTCAATATTACTTTGGCTATTCAGGATCTTTTGTGGTTCCATATGAATTTTAGGATTGCTTGTTCTAGCTTCGAAAAGAATGCTGGTGCAACTTTGATTGGGATTGCACTGAATATGTAGATAGCTTTGGGTAGTATTGACATGTTGACAATATTCATTCTTCCAATCCATAAGCATGGAATGTTTTTCCATTTCTTTGTATCTTCTTCAATTTCCTTCATAAGCTTTCTATAGTTTTCAACATAAAGATCTTTTACATCTTTGGTTAGATTTATTCCTAGGTATTTTATGCTTCTAGGTGCAATTGGGAATGGGATCAGCTTTTTTATTTGTCTTTCTGTTGCTTCATTATTAGTGTATAAGAATCAATGTATACATTTATTTTGTATCCTGCAACTTTGCTAAATTTATGTATCAGTTCTAGCAGACTTTTGGTGGAGTCTATCGGCTTTTCCATGTATAATATCATGTCATCGGCAAAAAGTGAAAGCTTGACTTCATCTTTGCCAATTTTGATGCCTTTGATTTCTTTTTGTTGTCTGATTGCTGATGCTAGCACTTCCAACAATGTGTTAAACAACAGTGGTGAGAGCGGACATCCCTCTCGTGTTCCTGATCTCAGGGAGAAAGCTCTCAGTTTTTCCCCATTGAGGATGATATTGGCTGTGGGCTTTTCATAAATGACCTTTATGATGTTTAAGTATGTTCCTTCTATCCTGACTTTCCTGAGGGTTTTTATTAAGAAAGGATGCTGAATTTTGTCAAATGCTTTTTCTGCATCGATTGACAGGATCGTATGGTTCTTATCTTTTCTTTTATTAATGTGATGTGTCATGTTGACTGATTTGTGAATGTTGAACCAGCCCTGCATCCCAGGAATGAATCCCACTTGATCATGGTGAATAATTCTTTTTATATTCTGCCGAATTCAATTTGCTAGTATTTTGTTGAGAATTTTTGTATCCGTATTCATCAGGGATATTGACCTATAGTTCTCTTTTTTTGCTGGGTCTCTGTCTGATTTACGAACCAAAGTAATGCTGCCTTCATAGAATGAGACTGGAAGTTTTCCTTCCCTTTCTATTTTTGGGAACAGCTTGAGAAGGAAAGATATTATCTCTGCTTTTAATGTCTGGCAGAATGCCCCAGGGAAGCCATCTGGTCATGGACTCTTATTTGCTGGGAGATTTTTGACAACTGATTCAATTTCTTTGCTGGTTATGTGTCTGTTTAAGTTTTCTATTTCTTCCTGCTTGAGATTTGGAAGTGTTTGGGTGCGTAGGAATTGTCCATTTGTTCCAGGTTGTCCAGTTTGTTGTCATATATTTTCATAGTATTCCCTGATAATTGCTTGTATTTCTGAGGGATTGGTTGTAATAATTCCATTTTCATTCATGATTTTATCTATTTGGGTCATCTCCCTTTTCTTTTTGAAAAGTCTGGCTAGAGGTTTATCAATTTTGTTTATTTTTTAAAAAAAACAACTCTCAGTTTCATTGATCTGCTCTACTGTTTTTTTAGATTCTATATTGTTTATTTTTGTTATGATCTTTATTATTTCTCTTCCTCTGATGGGTTTAGGGTGTCTTTGCTGTTCTGCTTCTATTTCCTTTAGGTGTGCTGTTAGATTTTGTATTTGGGATTTTTCTTGTTTCTTGAGATAGGCCTGGATTGCAATGTCTTTTCCTCTCAGGACTGCCTTCGCTGCATCCCAAAGCGTTTGGATTGCTGTATTTTCATTTTAATTTGTTTCCATATATTTTTTAAATTTCTTCTCTAATTTCCTGGTTGACCCATTTATTGTTTTGTAGGGTGTTCTTTAACCTCCATGCTTTTGGAGGTTTTCCAGACTTTTTCCTGTGGTTGATTTCAAGCTTCATAGCATTGTGGTATGAAAGTATGCATGGTATGATTTCAATTCTTGTATACTTATGAAGGGCTGTTTTGTATATGATACTGTACCCAGTATATGATCTATCTTGGAGAATGTTCCATGTGCATTTGAAAAGAAAGTATATTCTGTTACTTTGGGATGCAGAGTTCTAAATATCTCTGTCAAGTCCATCTGTTCCAATGTATCATTCAGGGCCCTTGTTTCTTTATTGATCCTCTGTCTAGATGATCTATCCATTGTTGTAAATGTATTATAAAGTCACCTGCAATTACCACATTCTTATCAATAAGGTTGCTTATGTTTGTGATTGATTGTTTTATATTTTTGGGGGCTCCTGTATTCGGCGCATAGACATTTAAAATTGTTAGCTCTTCCTGATGGATAGACCCTGTAATTATTATATAATTCCCTTTTTCATCTCTTGTTACAGACTTTAATTTAAAGTCTAGTTTGTCTGATATAAGTATGGCTACTCCAGCTTTCTTTTACTTCCAGTAGCATGATAGATAGGTCTCTATCCCCTCACTTTCAATCTGAAGGTGTCCTCAGGTCTAAAATGAATCTCTTGTAGACAGCAAAGTGATGGGTCTTGTTTTTTTATCCATTCTGATACCCTATGTCTTTTGGTTGGAGCATTTAGTCCATTTATATTCAGTGTTATTATAGAAAGATACGGGTTTAGAGTCATTGTGATGTCTGTAGGTTGTAATGATGTCTCACAGGATCCCCCTTAGGATCTCTTGTAGGGCTGGTTTAGTGGTGATGAATTCCTTCAGTTTTTGTTTGTTTGGGAAGACCTTTATCTCTCCTTCTATTCTAAATGACAGACTTGCTGGATAAAGGATCCTCGGCTGCATATTTTTTCTGTTCATCACATTGAAGATTTCCTGGCATTCCTTTCTGGCCTGCCAAGTTTCAGTAGATAGGTTTGTCACTAGTCTTATCGGTCTCCCTTTATATGTTAGAGCGTGTTTATCCCTAGCTGCTTTCAGAATTTTCTCTTTATCTTTGTATTTTGCCAGTTTCACTATGAAATGTCATACAGAAGATCGATTCAAGTTAGGTCTGAAGGGAGTTCTCTGTGCCTCTTGGATTTCAATCCCTTTTTCCTTCCCCAGATCAGGGAAGATCTCAGCTATGATTTGTCCAAGTACACCTTCAGCCCATTTCTCTCTCTCTTCTTCTTCTGGAATTCCTGTGATACAGATATTATTCCATTTGATTGCATCACTTAGTCCTCTAATTCTCCCCGCATACTCCTGGATTTTTTTCATCTTTCTTTTTCTCAGCTTCCTCTTTTTCCATAGTTTTATCTTCTAATTCACCTCTTCTCTCCTCTGTCTCTTCAATCCGTGCTATGGCCACCTCCATTTTATTTTGCACCTCATTTATAGCATTTTTTAGCTCCTCATGACTATTTCTTAGTCCCTTGATCTCTGTAGCAATAGATTCTCTGTTGTCCTCTATGCTTTTTTCAAGCCCAGCAAATTAATTTTATCACTATTATTCTAAATTCTTGTTCTGTTATATTGCTTAAATCGTTTTTGATCAATTTGTTAGCTGTCACTACTTCCTGGAGATTCTTTTGAGGAGAATTCTTCCATTTTGTCATTTTGGGTATTTTCTGCAATGGCTCCAAACTGCAGGACACTTCCCTTGTACTATCAGGAATAGCTTGCGTTGGTGGGCGGGGCCACAGTCAGACCTGATGTCTGTCCCCAGCCCACTGCTGGGGCCACAGTCAGACTGGTGTGTACCTTATCTTCCCCTCTCCCAGGGCAGGACTCACTGTGCAGTGGTGTGGCCCTGTCTGGGCCACTTGCACCCTGCCATTCTTGTGGTGCTGTTTTGCTGGGGTCTGGCCAAGGGAGTATTAGCTGGGGTGGATCTGCAAGGTCCACAGGGGTGGGAGGGGAAGTTTTAGCTAGCTTTGCCCTTGGTGGTCCTCTGTGGGAGGACCCCTGCAGCACTGGGAGGGAGGCAGGCCTGTTGGAGGGATGGATCCACAGAAGCACAGTGTTGGGCATTTGTGTGGTGTAAGCAAGTTCAGTGATGGGAACTGGTTCCCTTTGGGATTTCAGCTGGGGGTTGGGAGAGGGATATGGTGCTGGCCAGTGCCTCAGCCAAGCTGAGCTCATCCTCCAGGGCTTAACAACTCTCCCTCCCGTTGTCCTCTAGCCCTCCCACTCTCCGAACAGAGCTGTTGACTTATAACATTCAGATGTTCAGTCCCGCTGGCTGTCAGAATTCACTCAGTCCGGCCCCTCTGCTTTTGCAAGTCAGACTGTGGGGCTCTGCCTTGCCGGCGGGCTGCTCCTCTACCTCCCCGGCTCCCTCCTGCCAGTCCATGTAGCGTGCACTGCCTCTTTGCCCTTCCTACCCTCTTCTGTGGGCCTCTTGTCTACACTTGGCTCCAGAGAGTCCATTCTGCTAGGCTTCTGGCAATTTTCTGGGTTATTTTGGCAGATGTGGGTAAAATCTAAGCTATCAGTATGTCAAGGTAAGCTCAGTGTCCTCCTGTGCTGCCATCTTCCTCTAGTTTCCTTTAATTTCATTTATTATTATTTATTTTTCCATACTTGCCAGATTTCTTTTAAGTTAATTTACCACATTTTATAATTGCATATAATTTACCACATTTATTCCTCAATACGTTATATATATAATTCAATACATAACTTCCTTTTTGGTCTATTAAATATCTTTTACTTACAGTCTATTTCAAACATTATTATAAGAATCTTAAAGTAGTATGTAACTATCTCCTCTAGGCTTCCCTGCTTTTGTTGTCTTACGTTTTATTTCCAAATAAGATATAAGTTCCCAATTTCTTATTTTGCAGACATTTTATTTAGATGAGAAAACATTCTAAAGTGTTACACTATTCCCTCCCCATCTTCTTCCTTCTTCTCCTATTTCTTCTTCTTGTAATTTGGAATGTGAAAACTTTATTGACTGAATACACACAGAAAGAAAAAAGAAAATGTACAACCTTGGTGCTGACTGGTTCTGGAATTATGAGAGTTGACTGATGGTCTCTGGTACTTTATTTTTCTCAGAGTTACAAATGGATAAGAATACTGACTCAACATTCCTGAGGTCCCCATTATTTTAGGGCTTGGAGGAAAAAAATATATTTCTTTATAATGTTAATGCTCTTGGTAGAAATTTTTATTCAGTTTTACCATATGTTTTTAATTTATTTTTTCTTCTTATTTTAGTTCTGTGGTTATCATCCCTTTTTGGGTATTCTGTTATATTTTACAAGGTAGTATAATTATTTATTATTACTTAGTAAATCTGTAAGAGATGGCATTTTCTTAAAAGTCAAAGACCTGTCTTGTTTTTCATTTAAAATTTTTAGTTTTATTATTATTGAGAATAAATTTATAGATATTTTATAGATTATTTTAGTCATGCATATACATACGGGTGTATACATGGATACATGTATACCTAGGAATGAGATAGTATCAGTAAAATAAATAGATTTTTTAAAAGTTAAAGCTTTAATCTATCAAAACATTTATCAGAGTTATCAAAGTTTATTTTTAGCAAGAGTTATGCTGTGTATCTTCATAGATGTATTTGATGCAGCAGTTTTAATAGAACACCAGTATTATTTCCATTATGAAATTCTAAGCTACTGATACCTATTCTGCATGCAATAACAATAATAATAAACAGTAATGGCCCTATCTTTACTGTAACCTATCAGTGATTTAAAGTTGTTAGAGTATTTTTTAAATGTATAGCCCATAACTGATAAAGCACAGTCAGATTTCCATAATTAAAAAAAAATTGTACTGAATATTCAAATTATACCAGATGTGTGCTAAAAACATGACATATAACAATGAACAAAAAAATACATTCATTTCTCTTAAGGCAAGGGTATGTGGACATTGCCTATTTTATTCCTCTTTTTGTTTCTAAACTTTACCATATTGTAGTATACTGGCTCACTCTAACCATTAAGACACTAGAATCTGCATAGAACCATGGTTAGCACTGAATTTCAAGATGAGATTCATTCGAGAAATTATTTGCATGGTTCTAGGGAATTTATAAACAAGGCTGACAATTGGCACATTCTCAGCTAATATTATCTAATATTTTTCAGTAATTTATAACTTTACTGTTTAGATAAGCATTGATATAGAAGAAACACTGTAGATTGAGAAAATTTGAACAAGAAAAATTATATCTGTAAAATCAAACAAATCACAAAATTTTTCAATTTCAATAATATAAGGAAATTATCAATGAAATACAAGTAATGTTCCTTTTCTTTTCTGTATTTGAAAGTAAATGAAAAAAAGTTCTATCTGTTCTATATTTTAAAAAGCAAAAACTTAAAGTGATATTCAAAATAATCTTTTGTATCATTTTCAATATTAAATTACAGTGGAGGACCTTACATTGATAAATTGCCCCAAGTGTAACCTACTCCATTTGTAGCTCAGGGAAATTGGATAATATAATATGATTATGTATATGGAAGAAAAATTGTACCTTCTTATCTCCCATAGAATCTATAAACTATTCTGTAAACACAATTACATTTTTCCATTGATTTTCCTGAACTCTTTCTAGGGTCACTCTTATTTTTATTCTGAGAAGGCAGTTTGACTTCTTGTTTTCCAGAGTTACCTAGAAGACTAATAGTTACTCTTCACATTGTACTCTTTCCTTCCTTACCAATGAAGGCTTTGATTAAATAATGTATTTAAAATGTGATAGATAAATTTTGAAATTCATGGAGACCAATGCATACGTAACAAGGGAAAGAAAGATTTCCAATCTCCTTTGAAGACTAGGCCGTTCTCTTAATTGGCAATCTAGTATCACTTTTTATATTTCCTGTGGAAATAAACCATTAAGAAGAAATAAAAGTGAATAGGAAAAGAGTGATTTAACTTAAACAATAGCATCAAAAATATAATGAGATTAAACTACCATATAAAGTTTCAAATCACATATTCAGATGTAAGATATTTTTCTATAATTTATCTTGATTTCTGAATATGCGTTGAGCTCTTCTCTGCATATTGGCAGTAAATATCATTTTTAGCAAATTCCTTGTTTCTTCAGTCACTTCACATTTAAACTGGCAATTCAGAGTTTTCTTCTAGACCTGAATGTACGGCTCCCTTAAATGGTCTGTCTTTCTATCTCTGCCATGTCTCATAGGACTTTTCCAGGACCACTAGAAGAATGGCTATGCTACCTTTGAAGTACCCCTGAGCTACGCCTATTCTACTGTTCTTATGCCATGCCAAAGTGGGAATCTCTGGGAGAAAACACTTCTCAAACTATCAGGAAATTTGTTACAGATAATATTATTCTCAAATTACTAATTGTATCCAGGTGTTTAATATCACCAAACTTCTGGATTTAACTTGGGATAGGTATGTGGACCAGGTTGAGAAATACTTTTATAGACTCTTTTAAACATATAATGTTGTCTTTCTTCTTCTAACAAACAAACAAAAAGAAGAAGTCTGTATTTAGAATGGAGAAGAGAAGTGTTTATTTAAGCAAAATGGAAATGGAGGAGGGAGAACTGGAGTTTTGAAATAAGATTCTACCAAAATCTCCTTTTCTTATACATAGATTATGGGTTTTATCTTAAAGCTAAGAATACCATTAATTTTGTGTTTAGTGGAAAAAAATTTTAGGGGAAATTAAAGACATATATGTTACTATTCAGAGGAGAGCCCTAAGACAGGGAATAGATGGTATAGAGGACTATCCATTCATATTTCCCAATGTCATCCTCAAGATAATAAAAAAGATTTGAGCCAATTCACAAGATTTGGGATTATCGAAGTTTGTTGTTTCAGAAGACCACGTAAGAGAAAACTCCTAAGAGTTAATGCTTAAATTTCTAGATACATAATTCTTGGTGAAATATTTTAAGTAGGAAAAGATAGCCCAGTTGAGACATCTGCAGATCCCATGATCTGAAAAGCAGTGCAAGTTAATCAACCTATAGTTTGACAAGGCAGACTTGGAACTTCCCATTGGATGCGATGGAATCAAGATCAGTGTCTTCCCCTGACTTTGTACTCTTTCAAAACTTGACATCTCCTTCTGCTCTTATCTTTTCTTTTGCCAGAGGCCATTGTGCTTTAAATTATTTTAGACTCAGCCTGAGACTTTCCAGGCATTTTGGAATCCTTAAAGAACATGGGAATTTCCTCCCCTCATCTTATTTCAATGTTCTCAGCTTCTGCATTTTCTAATAGAGTTACAATAAATCATATCCAAATCTGTTTCACTCTAATTCCAATGAGATCATCCTATAAATGTAAGGACCAAGTAAAATTAAATATTTTCAACATTTCAAATTGAGAAGTATGCAAATCATTTTTGTTTCATATAAGGAATACCTACTTAGGAGTTTTTAAATTTCTCTAAATTATTTTATCAATTCCTTCTTTATCCCTAGAAACAAAAGTGATTGAAGGCTTCCCCAAATTTCTTTGTCTCATTCAGTAGCATGAATTTAAATTTGCCCGATTTTGCTGGATTCAGGGAATGCCCTTTAAGACTTCTAAATTCATGATACTTGAGGACTGCCTCATGAAAGACTGGCATGAATGATTAACTGCAGAGAAGTGCAGAATTTTAAGTGATTGCTTATCTAAAACTGAACATCTTCATGCTCAGCTACAATCATTTAAATTTGGGATTTCTACCCTAAAAACGTACAGCTGGAGGTTTAGCCAGTCATGAACTTGACAGCAGGCTTCCTTAAAGGGCCAGAATTTCAACATGTACTTAACATTTTTGTCTACTTTTGCATCTTCTTTATTCTATTGTGTTTTTCTTTTTTTCTGATTCTAAGCCATCTGTTCCTCTATCAGAAGCCAAGAGGCTAAAAAAGATTCTCTTGCTTAATGACAGCCCACAAATGGCATGACATTGCAGAAATGTAGGTATGAGTACTGCATACATCAGAAAGTTGTGGTCTAAGAAAACAACAAAATAACTAAAAACCATAAAGAAGCCTGAGAAATAATACCCAAAGAATTTTTTTACTAAAGGTCTAAGAAACAAGGTACAGATCAGGCATAACATAAACAAACTGGTCATTCTATAAGAGCAACAGTGGGATGCTTCCTATATAGTATAAAGTGTGACCTTTTCAGCATAATCAGCATCTAGTCTACATAAGCCGGAACCAATAACCAACTACCTCTTGGAAATGTGTAAAGTATCTTTGTCAGATAGATCTCTGTCTGCTAATGTGGAAAAGAGGTGTCACGAATGTAAGACTACATCGTTTTTACACAGAAACATGTTCAGGACCATAGTTTTGACTTCTGACATGCAGAGGCCCATACAAAGTAAGGCTGGGCCTAGGCCAACAAGGTAACACACACTTGACTCAAAGTAAACATTAATGTCTGTCACATGCTAGCTTTCATGGAAGGATGCTCTTCCATCAGAACAGATGGCATGCCATGTCTCAAATTGCTGCGCCTTCATTTCACAGATTTTCCCTTTTTAACTCAGTCTGGCTCTGTGTATGCGTGTGTATATGTGTGTTTGTCTACTTATTCAGTGGGCAGGGGCCTCACATAAACATGTTTATGTCTCTGTGATGGCCTACTTGTATACCAATGACAGCAAATCTTTGTATAGAACTAACTCTGATGATGGTCATCCCAGATTTATTTTTTCCAAATGTATGATAAATTATGCCCTGATTCGAACTTATCATCCAAAGCTTATTATTGACAACCTAATCCATTACATATTGGGTACATTTGCATTTCCTTAGTAACTGCAACACATGAAAATTCTCATTTTGTTTTAACAGTTTTAACTATTATCTTCAAAAGACCTTTGAACCTTTTCAAGCATTACCATGGTTTCTACATCAATTCAGTACCAATGCCCTTTCCTAGTAGACTTATAAAGCTAGTTACCTTTATAAAAATAATGCAATAAAAATAAAATCTTTCTTCAACTCATATGGTTAGATAAAAATGCATGATCATTGTAGGCATGTAGCAATTGAAGGCTTTTACTTGAAAGATTTCTTTCTGGTCATTAGCATGCAAAGGTAAATCAAAGAGTACAAATATTGTATTGCTAAAACTTCTTTATTGCATCTTTCTAAGGTAAACATTAGATTTTATACTATGAATGCCACATTGCATTTAATAATTTTTAGTTTCTAAAAATATACTGTTTTAATTTTTGTAAGATAGTGCCCTTAGTCAAATAATTGTAATGGATAATATTAAAATAATTTAATCATTAGGCTATAAACTTTAACTTTTAATAAAATTTGAATTTTAATTGGATTTTGGTAGTAAAATATTTTGGATTTATTTTATATCTAATTATATCAATATAAATTAATAGTTGTAGAAGTATATGCATGTTGTAAAAATTGGGTAATTTTTACAATTTTTTCTGTAATAACTCCATATTTTTGAGTAAAAGAATCCTCAGAGGCATAAAATAATTCATATTTATTTTGAGAGGTTTTGTATTCATATATCGTTTATTACATAAAACGTGAGTCGCTGGGTTGTTGAAATAGTATTTTGGCTAATCTAGCACTCTAATAAATTATTTACTTGAACATAAAAGGACATAATTTCTTCTCGTCAAAGATACATTAAATTATTTTGTTCAAAAACAACCAATTAGCATGATGCTGTTGGTATCACAGGCATTGCTATAGGTAATTTTTTCTTGTCACTGTCTCGCAGATACAAATTTGTCTTCCAAACCTTTTTGCCTTTCTTTTCTTAACTTGCAGTTACATGTATACACTATTTAACGCTGGGAAGATAATTCTTAATTATCATCTTTATAAAACCAAATTTTAAAGGGAATAGTGAATACCCACCATCTGCAAATATACTCAAGCTGTCAAAAAATCTGTGAATGACTCCACTTTATAGTATTTTAGTCACTGCAAGAAAGAAAATTTGGTCAAAGGGATCTGTTTATTTAGACTCAGGTATTTAAAATTAACATAGAATATATATAATCTTTCTAAATACTCCAATAGAGAAAACAAAACTCAATGTGAATGAAAGTTTTATTTTAAGATATCTGGTAGGGAACAGATTAATTACAATGTGTGAATTAATATAGGAAAATAGAAATGATAGAATTGATTATAAAACACCCATCAGATCAATAAAATGCATCAGGAAACTATGAAGATAAAGAGAAAACAAGCAGAGGCTGCAGCGATGGGAACAGATAAGCATGTAACATAGACTTCATGGAGCAATTAAAGATGTGGAAAGTTCCACGGAAAGCAGCTATACCCATCCTGTGTCTGTTGTGGTACCCTTGGCTCTGTGTTTCCTGGCAACAAGGTCTTCTGAGACCCCCGTTGGGGACAAAACTGTACTAAGCAATCTTCCGTGTCTAACAACCTGGCTCTGTTTCTAGTGTTTGAGCTAAAAAACACAATTAAACACAATCACTTGCCCACAAAGCTAAGAATAGGATAATGTAGTTATTTTTCTTGCTGTTGCTGTGTGTTACGTACAAGAAGTAAATACTTCTGAAAAGTGAAAGACACAGTTTTTATGTGTATGGAAGAAAAGTAAAACTTACACGGAAAGGTATACATTATGAATGTGAATGCTTTTTGATAAATGGTCAGTGCACTTAAACTGTATATAAATTATTTAGCTTTTTGGTAGTATAGTAACTGAACATGCACATTAGTGTCAGGGCAATACATTCCAAGATAATCTTTGTTTTTAAATACTACAAATACAGTATTTAATAAATATTTGTTGAATGAGCACATCAACAATACATATATATTTCCCTCACCTCAGGTTTGCACAAAGAACATCATTTTTTTTTTCTTATCAAGTTTCAAAAAAATTGAAGTCATGAAAAATATCCATGATACTGGTCTGAAATATCTGTGGTCCATCATTTCTGAATTTTGTAATTTTATATATCTAGAAAATATTTCTGTATTTAAATAAAATTAATTCCATATAGAATCAAATGTATTGGCTTTTGCATCATGCCTTGAATTTACATTAAGTCTCATTTTAGCATTCAGCCATAAGAAATCATTATCGTATTTGTAGTAAGGGTAATTTTGAGACCATTGTTCACATTGGTGCGGAATGACCTATTTACAAAGGCTCATAGGAGAAACTTCTTACTTGTTAGTACCAGCAAGGCTGTGTTTTTCCTAACAAAATTGAGGCATATTATGAATCCTTCTGTCATTCATATAACATTCCATAACTTCATTCTAGCTACTAAGAAACTCAAAAACAAATTCATAGCTTCTTTCAATGATATAGTACTTAATATACATATGCTTAACAAGCTTACATATGGTTCAAATTAATTTTTCTATTGTTAGTAGTCTTCTATTTTTCCTGTTTATTTTTTAAATGTATTTTCAAACGTGCATTGCTGGAAGCTGCCTCCAATCCTTTTCTAGGGTGATGCTGGATATCAGTAATAATACATAAACATGGTACATGGTTTCATATGCATTATATAATGAACGTAAGATCTCAATAAATACTGGATTTAATTAAATAAGCAGGTATCAAAATTATCTATGATATTTTAAGAGTTAAACTTTACTCATTGAAGACTTTGCCAATGAAGAGAAACTTTGGAATAGGACACATTGAAACAAAGTTCACTCAAGAGACTTTTTTTCTCACCAAATCATACAATATTTTATACATATATAAGCAGATTATGTTTTTCTTTTTTTTTTTTTAACGTTTTTATTTATTATTGAGAGACAGAGCATGAGCGGGGAAGGGGCAGAGAGAGAGGGAGACACAGAATCTGAAGCAGGCTCCAGGCTCTGAGCTGTCAGCACAGAGCCCGACATGGGGCTCGAACCCACGAACCGTGAGATCATGACCTGAGCTGAAGTCAGTCGCTTAACCAACTGAGCCACCCAGGCGCTCCAAGATTATGTTTTTCTAAATCCTGTTATATTAAAAAAACAGTTATTCAAGTGTATAACTGTAGGTGAAATACATAAAGTACACATTTTAGGGGAAAATATATGTAGTTTACAAAACAGCTAGCAATATAAATTTTGGCCACTCGATATTATGATTTTTAGAAAATATTTCATTTTCGGGGCGCCTGGGTGGCTCAGTTGGTTAAGCGGGCCACTTCGGCTCAGGTCATGATCTCTCGGTCTGTGAGTTCGAGCCCAGCGTAGGGCTCTGTGCTGACTGCTCAGAGCCTGGAGCCTGTTTCAGATTCTGTGTCTCCCTCTCTCTGACCCTCCCCCGTTCATGCTCTGTCTCTCTCTGTCTCAAAAATAAATAAACATTAAAAAAAAATTTAAAATATTTCATTTTCTCATATCCTATTGTTAGATAACAGGCAATTAATATAGTGAAGTGAAAGTATTTATTGGGCTCCTACTATGATCTAAATTATTTTATGTATTTTGACAGTTAAATTTTTTTTTAATTTTATTTTGAGAGAGAGAGAGAGAGAGAGAGGGAGAGAGAGCGTGCGAGCAAGTGGGGGAGGGGCAGAGAGAGAGAGAGGTAGAAAGAATTGCAAACAGGCTCTGTGTTGTCAGCACGAGCCTGAATCTGGGCTCAATCCCACCAGCCATGAGATCATGACCTGAGATGAAACCAATGATCGGTTGCTTAATCAACTGAGCCACCCAGGCACCCTGCCAGTTAATCATTATTCTAATAATGCTGCTTAACTAACCATCTCAAAACTCAGTGGTTTTTTAAAAAAGCAAAATCTGTTCTCATTCATTCATTCACGTGCAGTCATATGGGTTAGTAAATTTTGGATAGGTTTGACTAGGGGTGGATCTAAGCTACAGGTTAGGTCCAGTCCTTCAGATGTCTGTCTGGTCAGATAAAGTTTTGTTTGTTTTAACATGATGGGGAAAGTGCAAGTTGAGCCCCATTAAACATGCCATTCCAAGCCTTTTGTTAAAATACATGTTGACATTTTATAACAATGATATTTACATGTTTTATATATATCTATATATCTATATATATATATATATCTATATATGCATAATACATAGATACAGATAGGTAGAGATATATAGATTATAGACATAGGTAGATGATATATATAGATATAGATATAGATATAGATATAGATACAGATATAGATATAGATATATTCACATTATGCGGCTAAGTGAGAAAAAAGTTTCCTGAGTATATCTTGTGTCATTTTGCACTCATTGTTTTCACATTCATCTTATTCCGAAGTTCTTATTTATTGGAAAGCCCACTGATCACCCAACTGCCAAATAAATTAATATTGGCAAAACAAAAGTCAAGGGTGTGGAAGTATACTTTGCCTCTGATGAGAGAAAGTGTGAGCTCATATGGTAAAGGTATAGAGTAATGAGAAATAGAGACTCAAGATCAATTTTTTTTCCACACTATTTTCTGTGTGTTACTCTTAGTCACATTTCTCATGTGCACAAAATACACTCACCTCCTTCTCAAGAGTAGTCAAAGTTGGCATCTAATTATAATTTTTTTAATATAGATATACTGACATATATATTAGTTTCAGGTGTTTAAAATAATGATTTGATACTTGTATGTACTGGGAAATTATCATCACAGTAATTCTAGTTAACATTCATAACCGTGCATATTAAATTTTAAGAAATCTTAATAAAAGTTTTCATCACAAGAAAAATTTACTTCCTTAGCAACTTTGAAATATACAACACAGTATTATTGACTTTGGTCAACTTGTTGCATGTTACATCCCCATGACTCATTTATTTCATACCTGGAAGTTTGTACTTTTAACCCACCCTTCATTCATTTGCTTCCCCTCCCCCATGCCTTGGCAACCACAAATCTGTCTTCTGTAACCATGAGCTCATTTTGCTGTCATTGTTGGCCTTTTGTTTTTTTCTTCCCCCCAGATTTCACGTATAAGTGAGCTTGTACATTGTATGTCTTGCCCTGTCTGACTTAATTTACTTAACATACTACCCTCAGGTCTATCCATGTTGTCACATATGGCAAGATTTCCTTTTTTGTGGCTGAATGATACTCCACTGTGAATATATTATACCACATTTTCTTTTTTTTTTAATGTTTATTTATTTTTGAGAGATATAAAGAGTGCAAAGCAGGGCAGGGCCACAGAGAGAGGAGTGCAGAGGATCCAAAATGGGTTCTGTACTGACAGCAGAGACCAATGCAGGGCTCAAACTCATGAATCATGAGTTTGTAAATGTGGTATTTCATGCTGATTGATTTGTGGATGTTGACCTATTCTTGCATCCCTGGAATTGTATCCCACACTTGATCATGATGTATGATCCTTTTATTATATTGTTTAATTCAGTTTGCTCTTATTGAGAATTTTTGCATCTATGTTCATTAGGAATATTGCCCTGTAATGGTCTTATTTTATGGCATGTTTGACTGGTTTTGGTGTCAGTCCAGGTAATTCTGGCCTCATAAAATGGCTTTGGAAGAGTTTTCTATTCTTTGGATGAGTCTGAGAAGAACTGGTATTAGTTCTTTAAAAGTTTGATAAGATTTGCAAGTGAAAGAGTTCAGTCCTGAACTTTTTGTTTGTTTGGATGTTTATGATAACTGATTCAATCTTATTAGTCAGTTATATATTAAGATTTTATATTTCTTTATGCTTCACTTTTAGTAAGTTTTATGTATCCAGATACTTATCTAATTTTTTCTAGGTTATTTAATTTGTTGATGTATATTTTTTCATAGTTGTCAGTTATAATCCTTTCCATTTCTGTAGAATCAGTGGTAATACATCCTCTCTCAGATATTTTTAGTTAAGTTCTGTTGTTTTTTTTTTTCATGGTGTATCTAGCTAAAGGTTTGTCAATTGTGTTTATCTTTTCAAAAAGCCAGTTGTTAGTTTCATTGATCATTTCTATTGCAATTTTAACCTCTATTTCAGTTATTCCTGCTCTGATCTTTGTTATTTTCCTTGTTCTACTAACTTTGGGTTTCATTTGTTCTTTTTCTAGTTCCATGATGTGTAAAGTTAGATGTTTGTTTCAGTTTTTTTCTGTTTGGTTTTTGTTTTGTGTAGACATTTATCACTATGTACTTCCCTCCTGCAACTGCTTTTGCTGCATTCCATAAATTTTCTCATCTGTTTCTATTTTTCTGAAAGTATTTTTTTTATTTCTATTTGATTCCTTCTTTAACCCAGTGATTGCATATTAGCATGTTGTTCAATTTGTACGCATTTGTGATTTTTCTAGTTTGTGTAATTTCTATTTTCATGTCATTGTGGTTAGGAAAGATGCCGAATATGATTACAGACCTCCTGATTTTATTAAGACTTGTTTTGTGGCCTAATGTATGGTCTATCCTAGAGAATGTTCCATGTACTTCTGAGAAGAATGTATATTCTCTTGCTTCTGGATGGAATTTTCTGTAGCTATACTAGGCTCTCTGGTCTAATGTGTGGTTTAAGGCTGATGTTTCCTTACTGATTTTTTGTCTGGATGACCAATGCATTGATGAAAGAAGGATACTAAAGTCTGCTACTACTTATTGCATTGCTATCTATTTCTCCTATTAGGTCTATTAATATTTGCTTTATATATTCAAGTGCTTCTATGTTGGGTGCATAAATATTTACAAATATCATACCTTCTTGTTGCATTGACCCCTTAACATTATGTGATGATCTTCTTTGTCTCTTCTTGCATTCCTTGTTTTAAATTCTGATTTAAGGTATGGCCACCCTGGCTTTCTTTTGGTTTTATTTGCATAAAATATTTTTTTTTTCCATCCTTGAACATCCAGTTCAAGTATATCCTTACATGTGAAGTGAGTCTCCTATAGGTAGCATACAGGTGGATCTTGGTTTTGTTTTTGTTTTAATCCATTCAGCCACTCTATGTCTTTTGATTGGGGAATTTAACTTAATCCATTAACACTTAAATAATTATTGATAGGTATATACTCATTGTCATTTTGTTCATTGTTTTCTGGCTATTGTGTAATTTTTCTGTTCCTTTCTTCTTCTCTTGTTCTTGTTGTGATTTGTTGATTTTCCGAAGTGGTTGGTGTAGGTTCTTTTCTCTTTATTTTTGTGTAGCTACTATAGGTTTTTGCTTTGCAATCACCCTGAGGCTTACATATAACAACTTTTATTTACAAGTTTATTTTAGTTAATTAAAAACTTCACTTTAAGTGCATGTAAGCTCTACAATCTTACGGCCCTCGTATTTTATGTTTTTGTTGTGACAATTTACATATTTTATCTTACATGTTTCCTTTTATTATTGTACTTATATTCTTCCTATTTTTGTCTCTTAATCTTCATACTATCTTTATAAGTAATTAATCTACCATCTTTACAACATCAGATAATTCTGAATTTTATTAAATATTTTGATTTACCAGTGAGACATGCTTTCATATATTTTTCTGTTACTAATTAGCAACATTTGTTTCAGCTTAAACAAGTCTACATTTCATGTAAGGCCAGTTTAGTGGTGATAAACTGTTTTAGCTTTTGCTTGTCTGGAAAACTATCTATCCAATAATTCTGAATTATAACTTTGCCAAGTAGACTATTCTTAGTTGGGAGAGTTTTTGTTTTTTCTTCTTCTTTGTTCTTTTTTTGAACACTTTTTCTTTTTTTATTTTTAATGTCTGTTTTTTTTTTTTTTTTTTTTTGAGAGAGAGAGCGAGCATGAGTGAGGGAGGGGCAGAGAGAGAGAGAGAGAGAGATAGAGGGAGACACAAAAATCCGAAACAGGCTCCAGGCTCCGAGCTGTCAACACAGAGCCTGATGCGGGGCTTGAACTTAGGAAATGCAAGATCATGACCTGAGCTGAAGTCCAGCATTTAATTGACTGAGACACCCAGGCGCCCTGAGGACTTTGAATATATTGTGCCAATCTGTGCCCCCTGTAAAGATTCTGCTGAAAAATCTGCTGATATGTAGTGGGGGTTCCTTTATACTTAGCAAGTTGTTTTTCTCTTGCTGCTTTTAAGATTCTCTCCTGTCATGAACTTTTGACATTTTAAGTATAATGTGTTTTGGTGTGGTTGGTGTGGATCTCTTTGGGTTTCACTTATGTACATCCCTCTGAGCCTCCTGGATCTCAATGACTGTTTCCTTTCTCAGGTTAGGGAATTTTTCAGCCATTATCACTTTAAATAATTACATGCACCACCCCCCCCCATCTCCACTTGAATCCCTATAATGTGAATGTTGTTCCACTTGATATTTCCCATAAGTCCCTTAAGCTAGTCTCACACTTCTTTTTTCTTTTTCTCTTCTCTCTTTTCTCCTTTTTTCTTTTCTTGTGTTTTTGCTCTAATTAAATGAATTCTACTTCTCTTTGTGTTCACCGATCCTTCTATTTCATCTAGTCCGCCTTTGAACGCTTTTATTGTATTTATCAATTCATTTATTATATTCTTCAGCTTTGTGACTTCTATTTGGTACTTACTTATAGTTTCCATCTCTGTTGTAGTTTCCATTGTGTTCATCTATTCTTCTCTTGAGCTCAGTGAGCTCTTTATGATCATTTTTTTAAAACTCTTTATGAGATAAATCACTTATCTCTGTTTCATTAAGGAATTTTCAGATCCTTTATCTTGTCCTTTCCTTTGAAACATGTTCCTATTTTTCTGCATTTTCCTTGACTCTGTGTTTTTGTTTCTATGCACAAGATAAAACTGTCACCTCTCACATTCTTGGAGGGTTGGCTTTGTGTGGAAGATGAACCTTACTATTCCATACTGTCCTAGCTCTTTGTTGTTGTCAATCCTTTGTGGTTTTCCTTGCAATCTATTTTATTTTTAGTGGTTCCCAGTAGCTGAGGATGTGCCAGGACCTGCCAGTGCCCCAAAGAATAGGATCTCAATTACCTCATAGATTCAGGACGATTGAAAGCCAGGACCTGGGGCAGCAGCTTTTAAAGCATGCAATATATACTTTGTGTGTGATGGCAAGCATAAGTCCTGCTGGTCGCCAGAGCCAGGTGATCTAGAAGTGTCCTCCTGGGCGGCAGTTAGAAAAATCAAGGCTCTAAGCAAATGTACAGCTCCTTTTTTGGTAGATACCAGTGGCCTGGAGTGAGGCAGATGGAGGGTCCTCTGTTCTGGAGAGCATCAAAATAGGCCCCTAGATGGATATAAGCCAGAAGTCTGCCCAGCAAGTCAAATCTCCATGATAAGCAGACCGGCCTCTTTCATAGACTGGGGCTTGTTTTAGTGCTATTTGCACTGGGCCCTGGGATCAATAGCCAGCTAAAAGCAATCTCTGTTTTTTATAGTCCCACCCATGGGACTCAGGAACACAAGGCCTGCTGGCCACCAGAGCCAATCAAGGTGTTTTCCTGACTCAGTAACAAAAAACTAGGGCACCAGATGTAAAAACCAGGACACCAGACACAAGTAAAAGCTTCCTTCCAGGAGATATACTCTCATTGCAGCTCAGCAGAGGCACAGCATATATGTAGTGCCTGCCCACTGAGGCCCCTGGAAAGGATTACTGTTGGCCCTTAGATGTGTGTTTAGTTAAAACCCTGTGCATAATAAGCCTCAGCTCCTCAGGGTGTTGCCTCTTACTGTGCCCTGGGGATGATAGCCAGTTAAGAACTCTTTCTCTATTGGTTATAGTCTTGTGGGACCCAGGAGCATATGCCCTGCTGGTCTCTAGAGTCAACTGATCAAGTGGTGTCCATTAGATGGAAGTGACAAATACCAGAGCAGTGGACATAAAAAAAAGGGCTGCCAAGTCTGTGTAAAAGCTTCTCTCCAGGAGATAATGGTGCTCTAATGTGTGGCAGAGGGAGACTGGAAAGATGGCATTCACTGGAGGGTTAGAAAGTGTAGAGTTTGAAAAAAAAAAATAGTGCCCTCCTTGGAGTGAGATGGTTGGAGAGTGCAACGATGGCACCTGCTAGCTTCTAATCCAGGAGAACCTCAGCAGACTCTTTAAGAAAATAAACCTCTTTCACAGAAAATCTAGGACTGCCTCTGGGGTGGGTACGTCCATGTACAATCCCTTTAAGAACTTTTTCTAAGTTTGCTGTAGCCTTATGGGTCTTGTTTGTGTGAGCCCTGTTGGCTTTCAAAGGTAGATGTTTTGTGGGCTCATCTTTTGGATGCAAATGTTGAAAGTTAGGGTTTCATTTGTGGGGTTCAAACCTTTCACTCCTCAGGGAGAAGCTCCAGGTTTTACGTTCCCTCCCGATGGTGGGTTGCCATGCTAGGTGTGGGGTTTGTGGCAAGACTGTGTCTGGGCATTTTCTACCTACTTTGATGTGGTTTCCCTCTTGCTTGCCTGACGTTAAAGGGCCACTCAGCTAGTTTTTAGTTTTTTTTTTTTTTTTTTTCTTTACTCAGAGGAAGTTGTTCTATATATAGTAGTAGATTCAGAGTGTCCATGGACGTAAGTGAGTTCAGAATCTTACTATGTCACCATCTTGAACCCCTCTCAACTATTTCTCATAGTAATAGTCCTGAAGTCCAGGATCTCATGATTGACCTCAAATCTGTACGTAGACCCTTGTAACATAGAAAAACACACATTTTGCTGGATTTTAGTTGTCTATACATTTTTCTCTCAACCCCAGAAGGAGATAGGCAGAAACTTTTATCTGACTTCCAACATTCAGAGACAAGGAGAATGATATCACTCCAGAAACATTGATGTATGATGCATGCTTTAGAGTATACACTCACCAAAGTACTTTGGGTGATGTGGTAATTACACATTAATGCACTTGTATTGGTTTCCAGTTTGTTGAATGCATTGGAACATAGTCTGAGGATAAAGAAAATTCTATCTGACTCAACATAACTCCAAGAGTTTTATATAAGAAGTAAGGGACAGGAAAAAAAAATAATGTGTTAGTCAGCAAACTGGGGATTTTTATGCATCATATTTTTATATTTCTTCTTTTTCGTTAGAAGAGGAAAAGGTAACTTGAAAGGTATAGCAATTGAATTTGTCAAATCAGAGATAGTCTTGTCTTGAATAGTATGACCTGACTTAGGAGAATAAACCTGATTTAACAAACCTGTTTTCCTAAATAAAATTTAAAAATTGAGACTCTATAATTAGACTCTGACTGGGCATAAGAATAAAATAAGTCAGGTAATAAATAACATTTTCAAGGGAAAATGCATCAGTGAGAACTTTGTCCTGCTTAACAGAATTGGAAGTACATTTCTGAGAGTGTAGGTAATACTTGTCGTAAAGAGTAAGAGAAACAGACTTATACAGCTTTAGTGTTCATATCTATACTCTGGAAAATCCTATGAGAAGACACCCAAGTTCTCTGACTTTCCTCAGACAAGCATTCACGGTTATTCAGTTGAGTTTGATCTCTGCCCAAAAGTGTCATTTCTGCTGCAACTTAACATGAGTTTCACACCTCTGCTAAAATCATCTTGGTGATCCTTATTATGTATTACCACAAGTCTCCCTGATCATGTATATCCAAGAAATACTCTTCCAGGGAGTAAGACGTAAAAGTAGAAAATTGTTTTTCTTCTGTAACCCTTTTATTTTCTTCTGTCTGGAAAGCTATGTGCCCGCACACCTGTGCCTCTCACTTCTTTCCGACCTCCGCTTACATCTCACTTTCTAAGACAGACTTTCTCTTGTTTGTATGGAAGGACATTCTCCCATCACCCTCACTTTCCGTTCCTTTACCCTCATTTGTTCTGTCCCACAGCAGTTATCCCCACTTGACATAAGGCATATTTCCTGTTTATGGTACCTCCCCCACTTGGACATAGCTCCATAAAAACAAAGTGTATGTCTGTTTGATTCATGCTTGTTCTGCTGTACTAGCACAGTGTCTGGCCATTGTTGAACAAACAAATGAATGAATGTTCTCCTTACCTCCACGTTCACGGGAAATTTTTGCAAAAACATTCCATTTATTAAGCTTCAGGTACTACTTATTCCAGTCAATTGGTCCAGTACCATGTGTATTTTATTAGAATTCCTAAATGAATATCAATGCCAATAAATGTTTTAATAGCTAAGGGAGAGGCTTACTTGATAGAATTTGAAGAGGTAGAGAAAAATATATTTTGAAAATTTTTATTAACCAAAATTCAACCTTTTTCTTAGCTTAACACAAAGTGATAGCTTGAGTATTGACTACTAAAAATTGAAACAGTTAACATAGGTTGATTAGTATATCAGTATCCTCCTTAATACAAAAACAGAAATACAGAAAAATAGAATGAAAAGGTGTATAAGAAAAAGTGAAGTAATTACAAATATGTGAATTTATATCAGTATATTAATCAGCAGAGGAAAAGACAAACACATTTCTTTAGGTAATACAAATAAGTGTTTGAAGGTTTTTACTAAGGGGGCGCCTGGGTGGCTCAGTCAGTTGAATGACTGACTTTGGCTCAGATCATGATCTCATGGTCTGGTCCATGAGTTCGAGCCCTACATCAGGCTCCATGCTGACAGCTCAGAGCCCGGAGCCTGCTTCAGATTCTGTGTCTCCCTCTCTCTCTGCCCTTCCCCCTCTTGCACTCTGTCTCTCTCTCTCTCAAAAATAAATAAACATTTTTTTTTAATTAAAAAAAGGTTTTTACTAAGGCAAGTATTCACAGAAATATCACATATAGTCGACTCTGTCATACCTATTGTGTGTACAGTGTTGAAAAAAATGTGGAGATTTTAGAACTTCGAGTTGGCCAACTGAAAGGATATTTGGTATTACTTTAGAAATTGGCTAAAGTTCAAAACGTAAGCAAGCAAATAGACTTTTTAAAAAATTATCCGTTCTCTCTTGCTATTGGCTTCAAAAGTAATCATCTGGAATCTCAGTGAAGAACCTGTTTAAGAGCTACTCTGCATAAAAAGAACTTGCTTTCTTTTTATATCAGTATGTAGCTGGGAAATTAAAAAAATTATTTGATTAATGGAAGACAGTAAGCACCAATATCATGCCAACTCTGCTGCTAAATGGCTTCTATTTAATGAAAAATGCTCTGTCAAAACCAGTGCTTCTTTAATAGAAAAGATCTTTTGATCTGCTTGTGTACCCACAACAATCTTTTTAGAAGAAGGGCCACATTTTCTTTACTGGAAAATACATAACTTAGTACTCATTTCACCTACAATTAAATAACTAGTACAGGAAAATAAGTGGGATCTCTATAATACATATATTAATTCTTTATACTATGCCTTTTAAATTACTGTGTGGCTATTACATTTTAGCATTATCAAAAAATTAAGATGTATTGATTGAGTTTGGTAAAAATATTTTTTGAACAAATGGTTTAAATTACAAGTAAATTAATCCTCTGAATAGGCTGAAACCTATCTAAAAGACATTAAATTATCTCATCAGCTGACCTCTTTTTTTTTTGTTTTTGAAATAGGAATGTGAAATTAATTGATAAATATTTAGAAATTATGAGACATTTGTTCAAGGGAAATGTGTGTGGTTGTGTTTTAGGCTTCTCTCATTACTTTTATTTGGGAGATACATACAGACACACACACACATACACACACACACAGACTACATAAAATATAATCTCATCAAATCTCTGTCTATTTGGGTTGATCTAACTTTAAACACTAGCAAAATATGCCATGAATGTTCTAGGTATTGATGCCACAAAATTCGAGTTACAATAAATTCACAATCATAATCTTTTAGGTAAAAAATAAACAATAATCTTACATATATATGTACATATTATAGTAGATAGATTGATGGCCACCCAAAGATGTACATATCCTAAGCCCTGGGCTAACATATTAACATATCAAAATCACTGTTATTTTAAGTCACTTTTGTAATTTGTTATAGGCACCAACAGGAAACTAATATAAATGTGTGTGTACATTTAGATAGATAGATAGATAGATAGATTTATTTATGAATGTGTGTGTGTGTGTGTGTGTGTATAATGTTAATATATCTTTAAATAAAGGAAATCAATTGAATCAGAGGATAGAACTGCCAAAGGAAAGGGGTAAGTTTTTAAAGAGTTAATGATAAGGTGCTTTCTAAATGCTTTTTAATGAGATGATATTTCAGTAGTGACCTGATTAAAGTGAGAAAATTAAGCCTTAGGGATGTTTGGAACAAGAGTACTTCAGGCAGACGTACTAGAGACTGGAATGCCCTTGGGGAGTTTGAGGAGTATCCAGGAGCCAGTGAGCCTGGAGCAAAGTGGGCTGGTTAAAAGAACGTTTTGGGGGGACTTTTTAATGTCCATTTTGTCACAAGTCAATGTACTTTGTAAATGACAAATTATTTTCTAGAAACACAAATTCGAAATAAATGTAGAAGATTTACAAAATGCAACCCAACTTTAAAAAAAAAAATTAACATTTACTTATTATTGAGAGACAGAGAGAGACAGAGCATGAGCAGGGGAGGGGCAGAGAGAGAGGGAGACGCAGAATCTGAGGCAGGGTCCGGGCTCTGAGATGTCAGCACAGAGCCGGACGTGGGGCTTGAACTCGTGACCCGAGCCGAAGTCGGACACTTAACTGACTGAGACACCCAGGTGCCCTAACCCAACTTTTTAATATTAGAGTCATATGATAAAAATAAATTTCAATAAATATAAGGATAACAAATGTAACAGGATAATAAAAGTTATAAAAGACATATTCTATTCGTGAAGATGTCATACACAGTAAATGACAGTTTGTGGACCATAGACCACTTTGATGTTAATTTAAAGGACATTTAAAGGACCATTTAAAGGAACTTTTTTGTTTGTTTTGTTTCTGAGACTGGAAGCCACTGTGAGGCCTTGAACACAGATGTTTCTCAATTTACATTTTGTACAGATTATTTTGACTACTTCTGTGGGGAATAGATTTCGGTGGGTAGATACGAAAGCGTTACTTTGTATATTTTACATGTACCACTCTATTCTCGTATCCATAGTCTCATCTTTGCTGTCCTGATCTGTGCCACATGAGACTGATATTTATAACTAACATTTCCCGGGCTCATTTACCTTCAGACTCTGAGCTTCTTGCTGCCAATGAAAAGCAGAACCTTTCATAATGCCAAAGAGTCATGATAGGTCTCTGACATTGATTTCAAGCCTCTACTGCCAAGGCCCCTTTTGGGGTGCTTCTTTTCTGCCATGGTTCTATTATCTAGGGCTCTCTAATGACACCATTTTGTTCCCCATTTTCCCTCTAGCCTAGGGTTAGTAACAGCTCTCTACTGTTGCTAGTTTCTTGCATGCTTGTATTTGTGTAATTCTTTGGAAAATGGTCCTTTTGTTAAAGTATCTTTTGGTATCACTTTGAATCTGTCATCTTTCCCATTAATATTCTTAGCAGCATAGGTATCACGGAACAAGTGAAAAGAACGTGATTGTATGAAATAATTTAATTCACCAGTGGAAAATAACACAGTCCCTAACTGAGCATATTTTCAGGTAACTGGGCTGGTGTAATTAAGCTGAAATTACAGTTTATTACCAGATAGAGGGCTTATCTAAAAGGCCTTATCCTAATTCAGGTAAAAGGTTGTATTCTATTTGTCATATAAATACATACACTCAAAAGGCAACTGAAGGACAGAGAAGCCATTCTATAAATGACTTTAAAAACAAAAACACTACAGATCAATAAACCACCTAAATCTTTAGCACAGATGGGTTAAAAGGTGTCAGATGAGGGAAACTCAGAGATGATCCTAAAAATCCACAAGGAGACTGAGTCAAGGTGGAATGGCAAAGAGGAAGCGACAGTGGCAGTACACAAAGTGCATGTTTTCTCACCAGTCCTGGGAATGGTATTCATGTAGAAATGCATTTGGTGTTAGCGGCTGCTCTCAACAAAGCCTAAGTCACTTGAGTTGCTATCTTAAATATCATGACAATATCTAGGTCCACGTAATAGTTTGTGATTAACAAATGGAGTTTCAACCAAGAGAAATACTCTCCAAGAACATCCCCGTCTCTTGTGAGTGAAGAAAGGTTTAATGAGTCTGAGCAATGACAGTGTATACGACTGGCACAGTTTGATATGGTAGTTGTAACATATTGATGTTGGTTTGCCTTCCAAGGCTTCCATGGAATCTCTGCACAAATACAGCATATTACCTCGTATCTGCAAGCCTCCATTTTCTGATATACAAAGTAAGAAATGTACATTACCCACCTCATATTGGGTTGTGAAGATTATGTAAAACACTGTATGTCGAGAGTCAGGCACATTCTGGGCATTGAACATATCTCCTTTGCCTCAGTTTTGTCTCTTTGTGTGTGTGTGCGTTTTTTTTTACTTAAAATCATAATGATAACTCACAGTATGATATAAAAAATATTCTTGGAAATTTTGGATGATTGCCACTGGCAATAAATTCTATAAAAAATAAAATATAACAATGATATACACAATCTTTCATACAAATGCCTTGTCTTATTCAAAAGGGATATTAGAAGCATTTGCCTTAGTTCATCCCAGTCATATTACAAAATATAAGGCACTTGATATGAATTTATATGTAAGATAATTTTCTTCATCCATTGACATTTCAGACTCCAGGAATTACTTAAGTGGATTCACTTTTCCTCAGTCTGGAGCCAGCATTTATAGGAGCACAGATCAGAAAAGAAATCGCACCAAACTGAAATTCATGGCAGGAAATAGAGACATGTGGCACTCGTGTCATTAAATCCATCATGCTGACAAAATGTATATGATTAGCTCCAAGCCTTTTTTTCAGACCCTAAATAACCCGAATAAACCTATGGGAGAATTTAGTGGTTTACATTTTACAATGAAGAATTAGAGTCTTCAGCAAAATCTGTGGTGCATTTCCTCCACCTTATGAAATACTAGTGTTGAAAAAATTACTAATGTAGAAAGCGTTCGTGTACAAAGGTACTACTGTAGAAAATCAATGTCATTAATGGCAAGTCTGACAACAGAAAGTGTTTCACCTTTGTAAATAAGGCTATTTATTTTATTAACACACATATCCAGTACCATAAAGCAAACCAATGCAATGGAAAGAAATAAGAATATAGTTATGTCTTCTAGAGCAAGGAGTTAAATGCTTAGGACCATTACAGGCATTTTAAGACCTTGTTATATTCAAAATGCTATGATGAGGTCTACATTTATTTTTCTAAATTCAAATTGTAGCCTATTTTTTCTACTTTTTGAGATATGAGTAAAGTAAACTTTTACTGGCCTTTTGAAAGTCCCTCTGGCCTTTTCGTAGTGATTTTTTTTCCCCTGTGTTATAAATGGTTTCCCCCATGGATGACAGAAATGCCTTTTCCCCTAAGAGATGGATGGAGCAGGTAGAATTCTTTAGTAAGTGGGGTAGAGCTGACTGAGACTGAGCCAAATTTGAAAAATAATACTGAGAAATAGGGAGCTTAATGAAGGACAGAAAAAGCTGGCTACCTCTTGCCTGGGGCAAGGTCCCCAGAGGCCTGAATTAATATATAGAAAGATATGGCAAAAAACATATAGGGACCAATAGCAATTGAATAGAGATAATGCATTTATAAACAAATTCTCCTGGGTGTGAAACCATTACCTTTTTGACTCATAGAGCTATATAGTTCCTAGTAAATCAGTTATAGTAATTTGTCATTCAATGTTACCAGGCTTTAAATATGATCTGTTAAATTGGGAAAAGTGTATGTGCACACATACATAGACTTTGTTTTATTATGTAATTATCAAATACCATACTGCAGTAGGCGAAATAACATCCAAGCGAATAATTTCTGTTTTTTCCAACACGTAATGAATTGTATCGTGCAATGACTCTAAGGATATTTGGAAGGAAGAATTGTTTTGGTGATTCAGTATGAACATGAGCTCGTTAGAATTTCTTGATGGTTGTGCTGTACTTTTAAAATATGTAAACTAAATTGAAGTTACTCTGCAACAGTAGCAATGACACATTTGCTTAAGATGAAGAGCATAAAGAGATTTCCGGTTATATTGATCATAAGCATATGGAATTAAATAATATTTATGCAATTGATTTTTTATCATTTCTACTCTAAATTATTGCCCAATCATCTCCTAAAAATGCTTGATGATACATTGGGACACCTTTATATAATATTCAGTTTTTATTGCTAATAGTGAAGTATTCATTAGATTTCATCATAATAACGTTGCCTTTATCATTAAGTTATTGTTAAGGCAAAGTTTGAATGTGTATTTAAATATTTCTTTTTGCAGCATTATCAAAATTACTAACAGCTTAGAATACCTTCACTAACATACTTAAGTAAGAATTTCATTTTCTTAATTGTCCAATCTCTGCTTCCTTACAAAATTATTCCCAATTAAGGGAAGGGTTTTGCCTTAGAAATAAAGATGTTATAAATAGAATATATGGTAAGAATTCTTTTTTTTTAAACCAATAGTTTGGCTTAAATAGATTCAGAAGTTGGGATTATAGAAATATAAACAGTAATGTCTTCTTTTCTACTACATGAACTCCTACTGGACAGTAAACTAATCTATTCAAAGGATTCATTATATTGGCTGGGGACACTTTTCACTTAATGGACCAGATTAGGACTCAACATATATATTTTCCCTCTTCTCTTTCAGTGCACATGAAACTATATACCTGCCATCCCTGCTTTCACATGCTGCTTCAACATAAAATATATGGAATATATTCACTAGAAAACATATTCTCTTTGATTGTCTTTTGTAATCTTAACCTAGGGGGAGCATTACTCTAGTTATCTTTTTTAATGATTATTAATGCCTGACAATCTTTGTGTTGCTTACCCTAAAATCATTAAAACTGTAGACTACTATCTATAGCGACATCTGGGTGATTATTAATTATGTGTATCCTTTACTATCCCTAAACTTTACTTAGAAGCTCTTTGTTCTTTAAGCTAGGCACTTCATAGAATAACTTTATCTCACATTTTACAGTCTCCAAGAATGTTTAAGAATTAGCTAGAGGTATTAGCTGGAATTTTCATCTTTCATGTTCAAGAATTTCTGCTTCAAGTAAGGCAAATACTGCAAGTTTCCTTTTTGTCATTACATTGGATTTTTATATCCTAACAAAGACATGCTCTCACCTGTCAGTTTTTCACTTGAAGTGCCTTAAGTGAGGAATGAGAGTGCCCTAAGTGTAACATAAGTTCAATTTCTGTCACTTTACACAGGCCTTTCTGGGTATACTCTATTTGTACTTCTTCCCATAAAAACTTACCAGAAAGGGGTAGCTTAGAGTAGTTATTCTTTCCTAAGGGAAACCGAAAGAATCCATGGCAAATATGTTGTTTCATCTTTCTTCAGGGCTCGAGAACTTGCTTCTCTCTTGTTCCCAAGAGCTGTAACAAAACTGTATCTTGATCTTTTTTTTTTTTTTTTCTTTTCTGATGAAGCTATCGTTTAGAATTGTTTTCAGCACTGCTGGATTTTAAACTTGATTCATGGCTAACATTGGCTTCTGGTTATAAAATTATAGAGATCCTAGAGTTTAATGTTCAGGGGACCTGATAACACACACACAGAGATCTAATTCTTAACAATCCACCTTCCAGATTGAAAAATGTTTGCTTTCTTATTTTACAAATAATATGTAAAGTGAGATAATATTGATAGCTTCTGGAGAACACCTTACATTTAAATCATTTTAATGAGAAATGTATCCCAAGAGAGTAATATAAAGATTGTTTGGATGTATAAAATATACTTTATATGTTCCTCTGTAAAATATATAAATAGCCTTGGGTTTCACATGATTACTTTTTTATGAAATGGAAGAATGATGATCAAGATAATAAAGTTTTATTTTTGTTTTCATTACAAGTGGCATCTTTAGCATCTGGAATTGATGAGTAAGTGACATAATGCTTCAACTGATAGAGGGTGTCTTAAAGTATAAGAGCTGAGTCATGCTTTTAGTAAGAAATTAATTCATAAGCAGAGTTATTTAAATCACTTATATGAAACATTTTAGTGATAAATCAAATAATAGTTATTCATTAATTCAAAGTAAAAGTGCTTTTTTTTCTCCCACACTCAGGGTTAAAATTTCTATGGTACTTCTTATTTGTAATTTGCTTCAAAATATTTGAAAACTATAATTTCTGCTGTCACCAAAGGTGTGGAAATGAAGGTGAAGGAATACCTTCTATTAGATTTTACAGGAATAAAATGCCTCTATTTTCATAAAAAAATCATTTTATTTTGGAAGCAGGAAAATTATATTTAAATTTCTACATCTTGACTTTTAGGAAATTTTTGGCAAATTACAAAAGAAGAAAACTCTGAAAAATTACATAGAATCAAATTATACATTAAATGTATCAAGAATTATTAATGTGTAGAAATTCTCATTAATAATGACAATTATTAAAACACCAATATTTTCATAAATAGGCTTTTTTATGGTTCATATATTTTTATGTTCTAGTGATATAAACAATGTACTAGAAAGTATAAAAATATTTTCCTCCAATTAAAAACTTACTGAACCATAGATCAGCTCCTTAGTAAATATCAAATATCAATCATAAATATCATTATCATCTCCCCAGTCGACACTAAATAAATCATAATTAAATAAATTTTTTGTAAACATAAATTAACAAAAAAGGGGCATGGGTAAATGACAACAAAAACTATGTCAAGAAAGTAAAAGCCAAGAAGCTATAACTGATGGAGGTATGGACAGAGTAAAACATAAACTACTGGCTGAAATAAGAAGTGTATGGATTCACATAACAGAGCCCTGAGAGGCTGAAGTCACCAGTCATGATGGAAAGTTGAGACGACTTGAGGAGCTAAAACAAGGAATTTGTGAATAAATCTAAATGGAAAATAGTTATAACATTTGTTTCCTTTCTTCAATCTGTGGAGCCACAAACTTGAAGCTCTTCATACTCTTGGAGAATTCCTGAAGAGGGTGCCATTAAGATAGACCTAGGGAGGCCCTTGAATGGGAAAGCCAGGCAGAGACCAGAGGTTAGGTTGGGGAGCTGGGAAACTAAATAAAAACTGCATACCGAAGAACCAAACTTTTAATTTATTTCCTCTACTCAACTATTGATATATTGGCATTCAGATATACACTGCTCCAACAAATGGAGGATTGTTTACCCAAAAACTGAAAGGACCCAATGAGAACTTTTGACATGGTAGTGCCCCCTTATAATAAGAGGAAAGACCATTTCTGACCAGACCACCCCAAAGGACACCAGTCATAAACTCCTGCCTATGCCTACATCTTCAATATATATTGAGAGCCAAAGATCATCATGGAATGCTGCCCTACAACATAGGGAATCAGAAGCTGGAGAAAACCTAGATAAGGATAAGAAGAATAAAAATGAAGAAAGAGAAATGGAACCATATTCTAAGGTCCTCAGTTACTGAGGGGATGTCATAATTGACAGCTTAAAAGAGGGGGAAGATGAAGAAATGGACAGAAGAATCTTTCCTAAACAAGGGTATTTGACAAAGGGACCAGAAAATATGATCTGGAAATATCATTGGGGAGCAATGAGCTATCACTGAGCTAACAGCCTAAGCCTAACATATAAAAAGAGGTTTTGTTTGTTTGTTGTTTGTTGTTTGTTTTTTTGTTTTTTGTTTTTGTTTTTTTTTTAAAGGCTGCTGGGGAAGCTGTACCTGTAGGGATCAGCCACTTCTGAAGAGAATTTATTTCTGAAAAATCTACAAATTGACTTACAAGTCTCCACCGTTCTACTAATTTGTAAGAACTAAATGCAATGAATAATTTACCACATGAGACTATGCCTAAAGCAAAAGAATTGGGAAAGAAATAAAGTAAAATAATCAACATCTATTTGCATTTTTCACTCATACTTTATATTCTATTTAGGGTTGCCCAACAGCTTGTCGTCCAGGACAAAAATTTATTTGCCTTCTTCTAATTTAAAATTTTCTCTAAGATGTGACTGCCCTGGGTTCAAGATTGCAACCAAGACTTGTGAAAGAATATATGACAGCACTTCCCAGGCTCAGCAAAACAGTTGTTGTTATGTCTAATAGTCTCTAAGTGTGTCCTACTGTTCCCTGATAGCATCATCAGCACCTACCTGTCATTTGGTAGGCATTGCCTAATGATTAAAAATACCTGAGAGGAGAAGAACTTATAAATTTTAGCAACTTCAGGTATGTATGTAATGAATTTGGAACATAGAGAAGGTTGGTAATTTCTAGCAATATTTTTCAATAAAGCCAGATAACCGTAATAATTTTATGTTTCGAGTTGCTACATATCTGATTCAATCTGCATTTATTTCCATTGAAATAAGACTGCCTACCACATATATGCACTTCTACACAAAATACGTTTCATAGTCTTTTAGATTTTCCTTACTTTGGAAAAGGACAGAAGTACAGTACTACCATACTAATTTGAATACTGGCATATTACTGGAATATTCTTTGCCAAGAACAAATTTTCAAAGAAAGGATTTTTTTTTTTTATGTATGTGGTGTGTGTGTATGTTTGTTGTCTCAAACAAAAGACTTCTTTCCACTGGTATTGCCTATCTAGGATAATTGGAATGCTTTGCTATCATATAGTAATATGCTTTATACTTTTCATTTTAAGGAGATATATTGAAAAAATCCATTGTAGCTGCCTTGGGGTAAACTAAGCGCATATATATACATATACATATACATATACATATACATATACATATACATATACATATACATGTATATATATATATATATATATATATATATATATACAAAGTATATAAAGTTTTGTATATAATTTATATATATACATATGTATATGTATATATATAATTTTAACCCTGAATCAGAATGTTGGTTATACAAAGCACTTGGAATATTCTCTAAATATAAAGTATGGAACAAAAGAAAAAAGAATATGATAAAACCAAAATCCATTTAGCAAAGCTGTCCTAAGAGCATACATCTCAAGGACTATTAAGTAAATATGGTAGCAAATAAGAAAAATGATAGTTATCTGACTTAAAAAATGCAAGTTGATCACATCTAAGTCTTAGAGATACATTCTGTTTTTCATATGTGGTTCCTGCTTTTGAAAAAATGAAGAAAAACATGTAAACTTGGTTTAACGTACAACAGAGTTTTTATTTGACCAAAATTATTTTGAACAAATGTTATTTTTTAAAATTACTATGTCTGCTTCAGTCAACCAAAATGTTAAAAGTCTGACCATGGTATTTCTTTTCCTAGTGCTCTGCTGCATTTGTTTACATTTTTACAATGGAAAGCTCATTCCTACCAAAGCCTAACTGATTAATAATGGCTTCCATCTTCAGAGAAGTGTTGGATCCATACAAATATTGACCCTTAGGTTAAATAAATAGAGGGCTGTTGGTGGCATTCCGGACATCAGAACTTTATCACAATTTGTTTTATGTTACTTTATTTATTTTTAAAGGACAGGATACTTTCTAGTAATCAAAACCCATCTATAAAAATGGTCCTCTACTTTATTTTGATTCATAAAAATATGGGTATTAATATATTTTATTTCATTTTATTTTTATAAGTAACCAGATCGTCCAAAACCAGAAAGTGACTCTGACCACAAGCTATAGTGTTTTGCTTTTAAGATTGTTTTTAAAAATTTAATGTCCAATATTCAATTTTTAAAAAAAATCAGAGTAATAAGCATCAGCCTTAAAAATTACACTATGTAGATTTGTTTCCACATTACTTCTTTGAGTAATGTATACTTAGCTTTATTATATTTGAATAGTCTATTAATGTGGATGGGGATTATTTAAAATTTTACTTGGGGATGATTTTTAATAATAGTTTTCAGTTGCAGAAATGGAAATGCCACCTTCTCTCCAACCAAGGAATTGTGTTTGGAGAAGTCAAAAAGTTTGGATAAACAGATAAAGATTAGTCTGTATCCTGATATCCCTTCTTCAGGCCAAAGGCAAATTTATAGGTAGAGAGGAGTAACAAGGTCATAAAGTCTTTGCTTAACTTTCTGTTTGGGTCTAAAAAGAATTCAATTAAGAAAAAGCATCAATATGGTATAGTTAAACCAAAGGAGTGGGATGAGGAAGGGGTTGAGAAGTTACTGTGTGTTCCTAAAGGAAACTAAGAAGCCAGCTGAATGTGGGTGGGAGACCTTAGCAGGGAGGTCAGTTTAGTAGTGACCCCGTGTTGGAAATCTGTTCAGTGGACTTTCTATCGTTGCCTGAAACATGGAGAATCAATCACAATGTAATCATTGGCAAACTTTAGATACCAACACGTTTCATATGTACTAGACAAACAGGAGGATCCTGTTCCAGACACCAGAAGAAGAATGTCACAGGCAAACCCAAACCTCTCACCCCTGCTTCCATTAGAAGTGTTCAGCGTTTTCTTCTCCTATCAACATCTGGAAGGGAGAGGGAGGAATGGAGACACGCACACACAGACACACAGACACACACACACACACACACACACACACTGACTACTTGAAATTTAAAAAGAAGATATCCTCTAAAGAGACTGAGAAACTTTCTGAATAGGTCTGAATTTATCAGACAGGCCTAATTTCACCTCTCTTGCTCTCTCCCTCCAGCTTGAAGGAGGTTTCATAAGGCAGATCATATCACCTATTAGAAATGTTTACACAACTGAATATAGTGTGTAAATCCTGCAATATAAAAATCCCTATAGAAGACAGACAAGTCAATTTAATTTGTCTAATGAAACAAACAACAAAAAATAGGTGTTTATTTAATAAATATTATTTGCTCCCAAATGAATCTTGCTGATTTGTATGTAATATTTCTGATGCTCCTTACTACAATCTAAGGTGAGCAGTAATCCCAATAATCTACTTATATCTCTGTTATCCAGAATTCTACTTTTAAAAATTAGAAATGCTTCAGAGTTAAGCCAATAGAACAAGATTTGAGTACCGATAACATGCAAATATGTCACATTAATTGAAGAGTTCAATATTATAATGCTTTTTTTACTTTTTAATTTCAAGATTTTCCTCTCTGGTTGTCTAAGTAATACTTTTTGTGTCTTGCTAGCACATGTGAGAGATAGGAGTGTGACACATTTAGCAAGATTTCAAATGTAGAATTGTGAAATTTAGTTTAAAAATTTGTTTAATGTTTTTATTTATTTTTGAAAGAGAGGGAGAAACAGAATCTGAAGAAGGCTCCGGGCTCTGAGCTGTCAGCACAGAGCCCTATGCGGGTCTCAAACTCACGAGTTGTGAGATCGTGACCTGAGCTGAAGTTGGACGCTTAACCCCCTGAGCCACCCAGGCACCCCGTGAAATTTAGTTTATAATTTAATAAAATATCTATTGAAAGATAAGTACATAAACAAAATATAATATTGAAATACAGTGGAATATTATTCAGCTTAAAAGGAAAGAAATTCTGACACATGCTATAATAAGAATGAACCTTAAGGAAATTTTGCTGAATTAAATAAGTCAGTCACAAAAGAACACATATTTTATGACACCACTTATGTGAAGATTCCTAGAGTAGCAAAATTCATAGAAACAAAAAGTAGAATGGTGGTTGCCAAGGACTAGGGAAAGGGGATTATGGGGAGTTTATTTTCTAATGAGTAGATAGATTCTGTTGAAAAGATAAAAACTATTCTGGACTTGGATGGTATTATGGTTGTACCAACAATGTGAATATATTTAATGCCATTAAACTGTACCCTTAACCTTAAAATAGTTAAATCATAAATTATATGTTATATATATATATATATATATATTGCCCTGATTTTTAATAAAGTAAAAAAGCAGACTAAGACTTTAAAAAGCATTTTGAGATTGACATTTTACTCCAATCACTCTTTGGTACTTTCCAGCAGACCATGACCTTGCATCAGAGCCTAGGAAAGGTGATTACCACCAGTCTCTTTGATTATGAAGTTAAGCTGTCCAAAAAAATTATTCCCCGAATTACTTCCTCCTTGGAAAAAGAGTTAAGGTATCTCATAATTTGAGAAAACTGAATAATTTCAACTTGAGCAAAAGTTACAGAATTCGTTAAAAATCCCTTAAACTACTTGATCCTTTCTTTTTATTTTGCCTTTGGCAATACAGCACAATCAGACAACCTTCTTTTGGAGAAAGAGTTATTTGCATATTTTAGAAAAGATCACTTACAGGTAGAACCCAAGAAATGGGTATTAGGTCTACATTATTTGCTAAAAGAAGGAAAAAAGAGAGAATGTGATTCTATTAAGCTATTGGGAAACACTCTGGTGACCCCATTATTATTTTTAAAAGTGCTAAGTCTACTATGGCAAATGACCAGAGGGGACTATGAGAAATGGGACACAATCTATGCAGGAGAATCTGAAGACTTCATGAATAGTTATATTTTTAAAGCCTTATCTCCCTTGTAGTCATTAAAACAGGATTTCATCAGCCTGTCCAATGATTTTGTGTGGCTGTGTGTGTGTGTGTGTGTGTGTATTAATAGGGAGAGAGAGAGAGAAACTATAAGTACATTAAATTATTCACCTAAAATTTAACCTTGACAAGATTGTGTAGAGAAGTACAGATTTATACAACTAGATTTGAGCACATGTAAGAGGCAAATATGTCACATTAATTGAAGAATTCAATGTTGAGATGTTTTTTTACTCTTTAACTTCAAGATTTTCCCTCTGGTTGTCTAAGTATATACTTTTTTTTTTTGTCTTGCCACTTGGGACCTCACTTCCTCCTCAGTGTATAGAGCACGTGGCTAAAATGAGAAACCTCAAATGCACTTTGCACATGCAATCTCCAAGCTGTCCTAAAGTTTAGTATACTTAAGGCAGAAATAATTGCTGCCTATTATCTTTTGTACTGCACAGTGGTTCCTATACAGTGATCGAGATTTCAGTGTCCCTATTATAAGTAGCTATCACTTTTTTTCCAATGGAACAGATACTTGATGATCTGCCAAAAGCATCTTTGTGAGTCTTAAAGACATTCATACTGTGAAAAATATTCATATAACAAAAGGTATATGGACAAGTGGATAAGTGATTGGTTACACGCCTGGGACTGCCCACTGGGTTTTGTTTTGTTTAAAAAGCAAAAATCTCTCACTCTGTTCTCTGAATAATATTTCTAGTAGTGACAGTTTTAATATGTAGTTTGTTTGCTTAATACCTTGCGTAGAAAAAGGTCATAAAGAGAAGGAAAGAAGGAACGAACGAATGAACAAACGAATGAACGAAGGGGGGAAAAGGAAATGAAAAACAACAAAATCTCACCTAAAACAACATGTGAAAACATGCTTTTTTTAATGTATAATCCTTGTGTAACTTACTCCATTGCAGTCTCTCTTTCTTTTCTCAAGCGTAATAGCAGGGGTAACGAGACACTGGTGTGATGTATTCAGATTACCTGAGCAGCCTGTGTGATGCTTTACATGTTTCCCAAAGAGTCTTTATGAAATTTTTTAGACTAGGAGCAGGCAGTGAAATGCACTTTGAGTGAATCCCCCTAAATCTGAGGCCCTGCTGGTCACTCACTCACTGAAAATCCAAAAACACTCAGCTCTTCTACTTTGGCTAAAACCATTGTGATTTTTCAAAATATTTTATAATTCCTTTGGTTCACTTTACTTTGGGCTTTTTATAAATAGTGTTCTGCTGAGTATGGCATCTTATTTCACAATTTCCATAAACAACTCTGCAAAATGTAAAGTGAATAGAAAATTTAATACCAATTTTAATGTCAAAGAACAATTATTCTTGGTCTCTATCTTAAAGCTACTCATTGTTAATGTATTTGGGCTGCCAAAAGTACTCCCATTGACCATTTTTTATAATGTCATATTTATGATCATAACATTATTTATTGAAATCTTATAGCACCTTCTATTTAAGCTAAAGATATAGGAGTTATTCCAGTTTTTGAAGTAGGAAAAACGATGTTCAGAAGCATAGTTACGTGTTCAAGATAAAACAACTACTAATGTGAAGACAAACTCAAAGCAAGATTTATCTGATTCCAAATTCTATCAACTTTAGGATAAGAAATCATTTCTATGTTTCTAACATATTCCATGCTCAAAATTTTTATGCTGAGACCAGTAGTCTCAGATAAATAAGCAGTAATGCATGTACAAACAGTAGAAATGGTCTTTACCATTTCAAATAATAACATCATGAGAGTTTGCTTCTTGTGGAAAAAACAAAAGTCCTATTTGCCCCTCACATTTCAGATATGCCGCCTGACTCCTTGAAAGGCTTTCTTTACTCTCATTTAACAACAATGAAAGCACTTTTTAAAAATTTTTAAATATTTTTTTGAGAGAGAGAGAGAGAGAGAGAGAGAATTTGAGCAGGGGGCAGGGGGAGAGAAAGGGAAACACAGAATCCAAAGCAGGCTCCATTCTCTGAACTGGCAGCACGGAGCCCTACACAGGGCTCAAACCCATGAGCTTTGAAAGGGATCATGACCTGAGCTGAAGTCAGATACTAACCCACTGCACCACCAGGTGCCCCCAAAGCACTTTTTAGAAATGATTTGAAGTCAGTTAACCAGCGGATAACCAGAGTCAAGTCCTACGCTATAATTCATCTAATCAAAATATATGCACTCAGTATCTATTTACTATGTACGGAGCAGTCAGTCAATGCCTTCTTTACTGTGATGGGGAGCGCAGGACAGGTGGAGAATTCAGGGAAAACCATTTATCAAAGCATTTCACTTTGAATATGTTAAGATGAGATGCCTATAAAACTTTTGGAAAGAGGTGTCAGGAAGGCAATAGAATATACAATAATAAAGCTGAAAAGCCTGAGCCAAGGATTACAATTTGGAAGTGATGATCATAGCCATGATAATTGAGGTCAGTGGAATTAATGAAAGTCATTACAGAGGAGACACAGGGGAAGGAAAAATGGAGGTCTGAGACACAGTCCTGAAAGTCCCCTATGTCTGTAATGAGAATAGACAAAAAGTCAGTAAAGGAGGTCAAAGGAGGTCTGTGAGAGAACAGAGTAGTACATAATATATATTATATATTATATATAATAGTATATGTTATAGTATATAAAGAAATAAATACCATCTGTTTTGCATTCTGAATAAGTGTAAATATAGAAGTTGATGTTAATTTGTGTCTTATGATTAATTTTGACTTTATAATGTTAATTCATAATTTCAAAATATTTCCAATATTTTAGCCATACCCTCATATGTTTATTATATGGAGATCTCAGCACAGTATTCTGAAAAAAAGACATAGAATTACAGAGAAATTAGTAATGCTGATATGTTTTCAATAATTACTATTATCTCATGAGGGTAAATATGCTTATATGGGTAAATATTAACAACTATTATTTAAGTATACTGTGGCAAATCAGTCTAAGTGATGAATCAATGGTTAATGGAAGATCTTGTACTTCATAATTACCACAATTTCAAAAGGACGTAACATGTAATAGCTGGGCAGTTTCTTTCAAATTACAAGTAGCATTACACACTGCATAACATTATTGTTATCTAGGACTCAGTGTGGCCTTTTTTTTTTCTTTTTTTTTACTTTTTAGACATTCAATGCAGTTAGATAAATAAAAACACCTGCCTGGAACATTTTATTCATTTGCATTTCAGCAGCTTCTTTTGTGGTTTGAAGTTGTGTTTAACAAAAGAAAGGAGAGACAGGTGTGTGGAGGAGGAAAAATTAGAAAGTAAAAAGCAGTTGAATAGAGACAAATGTAAATATCTTAATAAACAGCCAAAATAGAAAAGAAGTAGGAAGAGATAAGGAATTTATTTTGAAATCTTTAAGACATTTTATCTTAAAAATGGTACGTCAAATACTCAATTTGTTTTAAAATTGTGTCATCGAAGTTTAAAAATAAAGTTTATTCAAAATAATTGCATTAGTTTCTTCCTTCCTTCCTTCCTTTCTTTCTTTTCCTTTTTTTGGGGGGCGACAGTATGAGTAGGGGAGAGAGGCAAAGGGAGAGACAATCTTAAGCCGGCTTCACGCTCAGCATGGAGCCCAATATGGGGTTTGATCTCAAGACCCTGGGATCATGACCTGAGCAGAAATCAAGAGTTGGATGCTTAACCAATTGAGCCAGCCAGTGCTCCTGCATTAGTTTCTTCTATTGGAGTAAATTAAGTGATAGCTTCTTGTAACCCTCAAACTAATTGCACGTGATAATTATGCAATTTTACTTGAGTCAGGATAAAAGCAACATGAAACTCTTGCAGGGATCAATTCAGAGAATAATGTAAATGTTCTACCATGTTAAGTTAATACATTTGTCTGTTTTATTTCATGAAATCTTTCTTCTTCTTCTTAAATTATTCCTGTTATGCCACTTTTTATACCATGTCTTTACAGACTAATCACAGAGACTGAGACAAACCTTTCATTTCATCCATCTGGATCATATAATGATGTTTTCTTATTTAAACGTGATTCTTAAATAATTTTACTATCTCTCTATAAAATTGAATACTAATGGAGATTTAAAATACAATATTTCTATGGTATTTAATCTGTGTGTTAAAAGAGAAAAAATAACAAGTTGTTCAGAGCTAAATTGGTAAAATTGCACCAGACACTTGTTAAAAACAGCAAGAAGACCAGTTTTATTTGACTTACTGCAAGAGAATAGACAAGTTTCAATATAGAATGGAGCTCAAATCTGAATATAGCTACTAAAGATGGGGATTTGTATTTGGCCTATGGGAAAAATAAGGAGGTCAGTAGATGGAAAATTACTAAGAGTAACTTGATTAGATACAAGATAGAGGGTAAAGAACTTGATTAGGTATATTAAGGGTAGTGGGATTCTCCCTACAATGGCTTAGTAGGATACTAGCTAAAACAGGACTTAGGAACAAAGGACAACACCTAATCCAGAAGAGAATTCAGAGGAGACTGAAGTTTGATCAAGGACTGAGTTTTTGTTAGTAGGAAATAATCCTTCGTGTGGAACAGGAACAATAAAATAGAGGTGAAATAGTTTGAGCTTTAAATTTTTTGCTCATAGTCTTTAAAGAATTTGTACATATACCCATTATAAAATGAAGACTATAGCAAAAATGAGAATTAGCAGTAAAAATGTAATGTAAAATTTAATCTGTGGCTCATATCTCTTCATTTAATGTTCAAGATAAATAGTTTATAGTAGGGTGAGGAAAATCATTATCAGAATTTATAGCTTTTTTGTTAGAAAAACTTATAAAGTGTTCACAAATATCACATGTATTTACCACAATTTGAAATTTATTTTTAAAAAGTTTTTAACTTCCAATTTTTCTGATTCCAGTTATACTTCTACTTAGTCCTTAGATAATTAATAATTATGGCATATTATTTATAAATGGCAGTAATATATATTCAAGTTTGAATAAATTTATGAAATATATGTTATTTGAAGGATTTACAATATTTTCCTTTTAGTTTTTATAATTCACATAGGCTTTTCTAAAAATGTAAGCCAGATTTTAAATATTTAAAATTCAATATATGATAAATGCATAATGACAATTTTCTTTTATTATAATTTCGAAGAAGCTTTGAGAATCCTTCCCTTTCCCAAGCTAGGTCCAATAATACTAAAAGAATATTCTAGTATCATCTCATAGTGGAAGAAATAGAAATAGAGGACACTGTAATTTGATAAAGGATTTTGCTAGCTTGAAGTTTTGTTTGTTGTTGTTGTTTGGTATTTTCCCTAATAATTTCTTATTTAAGAGACAATTAAGTGATGTTAACATAAATAAAGAGGTAAATTGAGGCAAGCTCAAAAAGATGTGTTTATTTGGGAATAGCAAAGGAATTGCAATTTAGGACAAGCAAACTGTAGCAAACTACAAGTGAGTCAAAATACAGAGGCGTAGGTGGGCTATATTTATGGGCAGGGAATGTAAAGAGAAGAGAGTTCAGTTAGAGTCAGTTAAATCTAAAACAAATGGAGACCAGCCTTGAAACATTTCTGAACAGACAAAATCAGTCCAGTCACACACAAAAAAGCTCAACCTACTTTATGGGACCAATCCAATCTGGGTCATTTCTATTCATGCCTCTGGCAAAATTTCTCAAGGTCAAGATGAGACACCTTCTGATTAACTCCCCACAACCCAAGAAATCCTAACACTATCAGTTTTCTGTAAATCAAACATTTATAGTAAATCAGTTTTTTAGTCCTTTTTTTTTACCCTCCTATGGTACATGAGTCTCCATTTTATATTCTCTGGTTCCATTTCAGGTTAAAATTTTTCATAGTAGGCAATAAATACAAAATGTTAAAATCAAAACATGTCTTTGTTTTAATATTACACAACTATAATTTCTGTGATCACAATCAAGAGAAGGCATTCTAATAGTCTAATTTTTTGCTTGAGTCAATCAAGGTCATAAAAAGACAGAAAACAGAAAAGGTCAAAAAAATGCTACAGTGCATAAAATTCTAGATCAGACACAGCCCATGTAAGTTATTCAAGTGTTTAATCTAAATGCTCCACACAATTTATACAAACTAAACAAATTGTTTCAGTAGATTAATTCAACTATGTGAATTTCAGCTAGATATTCGGAAGTGTTCTATTATCCCAAGGATTTTTGTTTTCCATTTTTCGAATCAGTGAGTCACTAATTGGTCCCTTCAACACATGGAAGACAAGAATGTTAGCCCTAACACTATTCTAAACTCTTTCCCTACTGCCCTCCAAACTATTATTAACATTTAATTATACTCCCAGGAAAGGTCAAAAGGAATCAACTGATATTTAATAATCTCTCTCCTTGACCTTACTGCCTAAAGCATGATTTGTTTTTCCTGCATCAATACCATATGACCTCAGGCAGAACCACACATATGACTTTGGAATTTGGTTATAAAATAACAAGTTGAATTGTGATACACTGATGATTGTTGTTTCCTTAAAATAATTTCCTTAGTCTTCATAGGCCATGCTATGTTTGAAAGTTCAAGAACGCAATCAAGGAATCAAGAGATGAAAGCTTCCAGTCTACTCATTTATACCTCTTTGGTAGATGGTAAGCTGAGAAATTGAATAAAGATAATTCACTTCGCATCCATCTAATCAATAGTCCTCAAGTTATTTGGAAATTATTAGAGGGAATAATGGATATACAGCATATATTTGATAGATTATATGTTATCCTTCATTCATCAAGCATTGAGCTCTCTGCTGTGTGTTGGGATACCATTGGTGAACAAGATACATTGCAATCTTAAAAAAAGCTCATGTTTTTATGGGAATACTATGAATTATAATAATTGATCCTAGGTGCTGCTTTGGGGATAGCAACCTGCCACAGTCTTCATCAAGAATGTGTGTGTGTGTGTGTGTGTGTGTAGGAGTAAGGTGGTTGTCAGTGAGGGAGAAGGATAATGCAAGCAGATATAGTAGACTCCACTCAAGGCAAATGATACTACAATTTTTTTAGAATACAAAAGAAAGAAAAGATTAAATTAGACTGGTCTGAATGAGGTTGATCTAATGAGTGAGTGTTTCTGGTTCAGCATTTGTATCCTGACCCATTCCTGCAGATGTGTATATGTTTCTTGTGTCTTAAAAAATGTTTAACTTTCTGTAATTCAAATCCTACTTAAAACATTTTTTTTTCGTAAACTCTTAGTCCAATCATTCTCAAAGTTCAGCATCTAGGAGTATCACTTGCGAGGCTTGTAAGAGCACAGATTGTAGAGTCTACATTAGGAATGTAGTAGAGTCTAATTAAGAATGTTCATTTCTAACAGTTTCCCTAGAATACTGATATTGTTAGTCCAGGGAACGTATTTTGAAAACCTCAGCAAAAAGTCCCAGATTTCCCCGAAGATAAAAATTGCTTTCAGTTTCATGGTTTTCATGTTTTTAAGGTATAGGCCTTAAACTAAGTAAATTAGAATGTCCTTATAACTTGGCTAATGATTATAATCTGTAGATTTAACAAGTATCCTAGTAGGAAACTCTTCAAATCATAATCTTTTTTTCCTTGCCTTGTTTCATTACCTTGCTTATCTTCTCAGTGGCATTTGATATTTTCTTCTTTTCACCCATGTTCCACCATATCCCTTACTGCTTCTTCTTCATTTTTCTTTTTCTTTTTATGACTCTTCATTCTCTCCTTCAATTTTAAATGTCAGGATGTAAGAATGACATGGGCTTGGTCCTGATAATTCTTTAAGCAACATTTACCATCCCATGGTTTTCAGTGTCATGATTTGCTGTTGACCATATTCTTGATCTTTCCTCATAAGTCTATACTTCTATATTAGTCAGTCTCTTGAATTGCTCCACAATTTAACAACAAAAAATATTATTTTTATTTTTTTAGGTTTATTTATTGCGAGAGAGATAGAGAGCATGAGTCGGGGAGGGTCAGACAGAGAATCCCAAGCAGGCTCCATGCTGTGAGCACAGAACTGCATGAAGGGCTTGATCTCAAGAACCATGAGGTTGTGATCTGAGCCAAGATCAAGAGTCAGACGTTCAACCAATTGAGCCGCTCAGGTGCCCCCAAAATTTATTATATTTATATTTTAGGGATTAGGGATTCTCAAAATGTATGTTTTTTTTTTCAAAAATACAGGTAATTGAAATTAAAAAATAGTAAAACAAACACAGATTCAAGATTGTTAATATTTTGTCACACTTGTTTTTTTGAATTATTTGCAAGCGAGTAATAAAAATTGTATATGTTAGTATGTATCCCCTAAGAACAAGTATATATACCTGCCATATCATTGTCATATCTAAGAGAATCTGAAATAATTCTACAATATTGTATAATATCCATTTTATATTTATATTTCAGCAACAGCCCCCCTGCAAAAAAAACTCCACATAGTGTTTATTTCCTCTAATTCAGGATTTAGTCAAGATTCATGAGTTGCATTTTTTTATGTCTCCTTAGTCACTTTTAATCTAGAACATTCCAATTCCTTATATATTTTATTGCATTGACATTTTAAGAATCTCAGTCAATTGTCTTGTAGAATATTCCATTTTCAGAAATTTTTTCTCATTCTATTTCTTAGTTTTGACTGTCATGGGTACTTGATAGGTGATATTGTAAGTTTCATATCAATCAGGCTGCACATAATGTCAGGACGTTCCACTACTGGTAATTCTAAGTTTGATCATAAGGTTAATGGTAACCATCAACTCTCCAGTATAAAAGTACATTCTTTTTGCTTTGCTAATAGTAAATAATCTCTATAGTAATACTTTTATGCCAGATAAATATCTTATTCAACAGCCTTTCACCCATTTTATTTTATCATGCATTGATACTCCCTGTTTGAATCAATTCACATTGGGCAAAAATAGTAACTTTCTAATTATATAAGAAACACACAAAGAATTATATCAAACATTATAGTCCTCTTCACTTTCATGTGGGTGCAATCAATGTTATTTCTTCAGCCCCATTTTTTAGAATGTTTTATTTTTAACATTTATTTATTTGTGAGAGACAGAGAAAGACGGAGCATGAGTAGGGAAGGGGCAGAGAGAGAAAGGGAGACACAGAATTCGAAGCAGTCTCCAGGCTCAGAGCTGTTAGTACAGATCCTGATGCAGGGCTCAAACCCATGTACCATAAGATCACAACCTCAGCCAAAGTCAGGTGTTTAACTGACTGAGCCACCCAGGTGTCACAGCCCCCATCATTAATCATTCTCTAATATGATATACTCATAACTTCCAACTATAGGCTGGATTTCCACACACTTTGGGAGCCATTTTCCTGAAATAAATCTTGCTGTAAATTTCAAGCCAAGACATTTCAAAACCTTAAATTTATGATACACCTGACACTGTTATATCCTATCTTACTCAAAGATTTTCCTTTAAACTATATTATAGCAGATAGCATTTTACAGTACTAATGCACTATATTATTTGCTATACATGATTTCAATTGTTTTCCTTATAATTTCCCAATAAATATTATTAAAATTCCAATAATTTTATAATTAAGGAAATCAAGGTGCTAGGAAAGTAGTAACATAGGTCACATAGCCATTAAGTGAATGCAACCAGAATTCAGTATCAAACCATTTCACTCTAACACTTCCATTCATAGACATAATGTTTTACTTGCTCTGTCTACTTTAATATCTTACAAATACCTTCATAAGATGATGTTCAAAATTGATCAAATACTTCCCAAAATATGTTTCTCCTATTCTGGCAAAACAAATTAAAAACCTTAGGATTATACAGAGCTTCCTTTTGTCTTTCAGTCCACAAGCAGTAAGTCATATCAACTCCTAACTCTTTACATATTTACCTATCTCCCACTCTACTCTCCTACTATCACTTTTTTTTTGCCTTTTTAACACCCTACCCTAATTATGTTCACGTGTGTACACTATTTTTTCTGTTTTTTTTTTTTTAATTATTTGATGTACTTTTGACTCTGCAAATAGATTGATGTTTTAAAATATTTGTTACATTTCTTATCTCCCTCAAACTTGTTAATGGTGCTCTACTGTCTAACTTCAGAACCTCAGAGCCCCTGTTTTCTGGGAAGTTTGGGAGGTAACAATTGTTTCAGAACTTGGAGACCATGAAATAACTCTTGTTGAATGATAGGATATTTTTGAAACATCTAAACCTTTGTGAGACTTCCTATGCAAAGTCCAAAACAAAGCAAACATAAACCACTCACACAAAACTTACCATTAATCATAAGAAATAAAAATACAGAAATGAAAGCCCTATTAATTATTCTTTTTTTGGTAAGAATCAATGCTTTAGACTAAGGTGATTTTCATATAATGAAAATGACTAAAGCATTTTTTAATGTAAGCATATCACTCCAAACCTATATCCTTATCCTATAAAAGTGTACATTAATTGGGACCTGCATAACATTCTATTTGTCAACATTCTGCCTCCATTGTCTCCTATTCTCTACTCATACACATAAACACTTTATCTTCATCCAAATTATTTTCAATTCCTGAAAAGTGTTCTAATTACAACTATTGAAGTCTTATAAATTAAAAGCCATATCACATATTCCCTATATTAAGTTCTGTAGAAGAGAGGTAATCAATCCCTTTGTTTATGCTATCCACATAATGAGAGCTCTGCTCAAAATTTAGTTTGTGGATGGTGTAATAAAGAACTTAGCTGGGCTTTGTCTCCAGTTCCTGGAAGGTAACCTCTAAGCCCCTTGTATTTACAGAATATTAAGAGTGTCTTTCTTATTCATGGTGTATCCCCTTACACTACACCACATGAAAGACTCGCATGTAAAAAGTAATTCATGGTGGACATCTAGATACTTTATGCAAAAGAGATGACTCAGGATGGAGACAGGCCATACCAGGAAGACTATCCGTGTTCATAGATGGTTGAAGCTTTGAGCCATGTGAAGGGACTGAAGATTGAATTCAACTACATAATAATGATTCAGGCAGTCATGCCTGGTAATGAAACCAGTGATGGTTTTAATTCTGGACACTGAGGTTTGGTGAATTTCCTTGTTTGTCAGTACTTGTGCACTGTCACATCAAGGTACTTGGAGAATAACATATCTCTTAGGAGGATGGAGACTTTGGATTTGAAACCCTTACAGACCTCACCCTATGTGTCTCTTACCTTAACTGCTTCTGATTTGTATCCTTTTCTATAATAAAATAGCAGTCATAATTATAGCTGCTTTTCTGAGTACTGAGAGTTGTTCTAATGAATTATTAAACTCAAGGGAGTCCATAGGGACTCTCAAATTTGTAGCTAGTTAGTCAGATGTAAGGGAGGCCATATGACACCTAAACTTATGTCTGGTGTCAAAAGTGAAGGCAATCATGTGGAAGACTGTGCCCTTGGCAAATTCATTGCAGAAAGCAACTAAATAAGATTAACCTGATATATTAAAAAAAAAAACAAAAACAATGGTTCCTATCCCCACAAAAGATATGCTAAATCAAGATTTTTGGATATACCCCAGAAATCTTTAGGTTAACATGATCCTTTATGCCTCTAAGTTTTGAGATCCATTGCCTCAGTATATACTTCCAGTCAATTATCAAGTTCTTACATAATGAAAGTATTTTATTAAATATATGTTGTGAATGACAGGGACTATGCCTTATGCAAAAATCTGTATCTCAATTACTTAGTAGTGTATCCAGCATCTTGTCAGGACTCCAGGAATATGTGTTTATGTTTTTTATCTTTACATGTCATTTCTCTGTAATTATATCATTAGCTAATTTGAATGTATTAATTATGCCATTCTTATTTTTCTCCCAAATGCCTAACATATTTATTAAATAAACAGTGATTAATATGTCATACCATCGCACAACTTTGCATTTATTATGGTAGTGTTTTATTTAGGTGATAGACATTGACAAACTAAAATCAAAATTTTTATCTCAACACAAATATAAATGGCACTTTGGGAATAAAGTTTCTCAGCTACGCATAAATACTTTCAGAACTCTGACATTTCATCTCGTGTAAACATTTCACAAATCCTTGACCTGATCCTATGGATCGTTCTGTAGCAATTGTTCTTTAGTGACAGTTCTTTCAGTAGGCTTCTGTGCTCCCACAACTTGATTGCATGTCAAGAATTTCAATCTGGAGAGAAGTTTTGTGTTTTTTTTTTTTGTTGTTGTTGTTTTTTTCAAGATGATGTCCCTGAGTCCAAGACAATAAAATCTATCAGCAATCACTTCCATGATGACTGACAGAATTGATTGTCTATCAACATCATCATGGTACTCATCAGAAATAGCATTTATAGTCAGGCCAGCATCTGTCATAGTAGAGATTACAATGATTGTTTTCTTCAGTTTTTGTTTATCTCTTTATAGAAAGTATTGTCAGTCTTCTCATCAGTCTGTATATCCTAATGTGCATTCGAGAGACAAAGAACTTGTACTTTGCCTCATGCTAGATAGGCTAAAGTATTTCATGTATAGTGCTGACCAAAATAATTAAGACCATATTTCTGGTTATATTTTAATGTCTTCTGTGTACATCTGTTGCATTTAGGGTACTTTGTCTCTTTCTCTGGTGGGTGCCAGAGTAACTTCTTTTTTCAAAATAAAATATGTTTGTTTATTGTTTAGTCAATAATACTGACATTTAATGATTACAGTTGACCCATGAACAATGTAGGTTTAAAGGTCACTGGCCCCTGTGTGGTCAAAAATCTATATATAACTTTTGACTCCCCTAAAACATAACTACTAATAGCCAACTGTTGACCATAAGCCTTACTGATTAACACAGTAAATTAACACATTAACTGTGAACAGTCAATTAACACATATTTTGTATATTACTTGTATTATACACTGCATTCCTACAATAAAGTAAGCTACAGAAAAAAATATTAAGAAAATCATAAGAGAAAATACATTTATAGTACTTCACTGTATTTATCGAAAAAAAAATGCTTATAAGTGGACCCATACAGTTCAAACCTGTTCAAGGGTCAACACTTCATTCATACATACTAAAATGAAGAGTGAAGCTAAGTTTTTTAAAGTTAGCAAATTCTTGTTTTCAAATGTTAATTTCACAACCATTTCCAGGGTTACCTAATTGATGTGGGCACTATCACTTAAATGAAGTTTTCATTCTACATTAAGAGAGTCATAACCTAAGTTTGGTATTCCTCTTGCATTTTATTTTGTGGGCAAAAACATCTCTTTCTTACTGTAAGCTATTCTCAGGGAACGTTTCTTGGCCAGTCATTTTGTTTTTGCAGAAAAGTGGTCTTTTAGCTTCAAGGTAGTAATCAAAACACATTCACTTGCAGTGATTTTCTACCTTTTGAAGCAGGCCTTGATGCCAATGATTTGTCACTCATGAGTCAGCATATTTTGATGCTAAAAGCAAGTCTAGGCACTGTTCATAAGAATTATAAATATGAAGATTAATTCTTGCATAGAAGCTGAATAAAAATCAGTCTCAAATATATTCCACTTGAAGTGCCTTTATGGACAAATTTTAAATTCATATTACTATATGACTTTTATAGTGTATGAGAGGAAAGTTTTGAAGATGACATCACTGTGAATCAGCTTATTAAGGAATATGACTCTGTAGAGACATCATTGAAGCTCCATACTTTCAAGTAATACTTTCTGGAGTAATATTAACTAATCATACAATAATCTGGTTAAACTAAAAGAAATAAGCCACTTGGGGGCCACGTATCATACCCAAGAAAACCCGAAGTTAACATACAGACTAACAGCTAATGTCAAATTGAGATGTTCGTTTATGTATATTGTATGCCTGTGTCTCTTACTAAAGGAACAAGTCTAATGTCAATTTGAGGATTTTGACTGCCCCAGGCAATATGAAAAATGTCTCCTCCTTCTAGCAAGTAATCACTCACATAATAAATAGTCACAAAACACTTGACTCCTCTAATATTTTGCTGCCCCAGGCAACCAGCTGTTCTACCTATATGGTTCAGCCCATCATAACAATTGTGCATGTGCAGTTTACAGCATCTTAATGTAATAGTCATAAAGACTCATAATATATTCTGACTCACAGCCTTGAAGAATTGCCAAATGCAGGCCAAGATTCTCATTATTTGAATTTTTACTTTATAGCTATTAAAAACACCTTCATGAAGGAAATGAATTATAGTATCCAGAGCTTAAAGTATGATGTAATCTTAATTCACATTTTTTTCATAGTTTTGAGATTGAAACAGAGATAACTTATATAAACTCTCCTTTTTTAATGAAAATAATTATTCATTCTGAATATTAAGCAAAACTTAGTAGCTAATATTGCAAATCTATAAATATTTCCCTATATGATGAATAATAGTATTTTTGAAGTTTAAGGAAAAAAAGGTAAAGTGAGAAGCCTTGAATTTAAATTATTTGTGAAAGAATAAACTTTAGAAAATTGAACAAATATGATTATAAGTGAATTGATATAAAAACTTATCTTTGTATTTCTATTATATTTTATAACCATATTTATTAATGTGCTATAATTTATTTTTATTATCTATAATTGATATATAACATGTTAATTTCAGGTATATAACATGATTCAATATTTGTACATATTGCAAAATGATCACATAAGTCTAGTTACAATGCCTAAAAATACATAGTTACACTTTTTTCTTGTGATAAATTTTTTTTTAAGATTTACTCTCAGCAATTTTCAAATATACAAGACAGTATTATTCACTATGTTGCCATGTTGGATATTATATTACCAGTACCTACTCTTATTATAGCTAGAATTCTGTACTTTTTCAACCCTTTCACCCATTTTCCCCAATCCCAGTACACTGCCTTTCACAACCACCAGTCTGTTTCCTGTATCCATGAAAATCGATGTTTGTTTTTGTGGTTTGTTTTAGATTCCACATATAGTGAGCTCATATGATATATATCTGTCTCTCTGAATTCTTTCATTTAGCATAATACCCTCAAAGTCTATCAATGTTGTCCCCCAAAAAATATATTTTGTGGCTGAATAAAATTCCATTGTATATATTTTCTAACCATCCTTATTCATCCACTAATGGACACTTAGGTTGCTTTCATATCTTGGCTATTATAAATAATGCTGCAAAGAACATGGTCCAGCTTCATTCTTTAGCATGTCGCTTTCCAGTTTTCCCACACCACTTATTGAAGTGACTATCTTTTCCACATTATATAGTCTTAGCTCCATTGTCATAAATTAATTGACTAAACATCTGTGGGCTTATTTTGGGCTCTCTATTCTGTTCTAATCGTCTATGTGTCTGTTTTCATGCCCATACCATACTGTTTTGATTACTATAGCTTTGTAATACTGTTTGATTACCAGGCGGTGTGACGTTTCTAGCTTTGTTCACCTTTCTCAAGATTGCTTTGGTTATTTGGGCTCTTTTATGGTCCCATACAAATTTTAGAAATTGTTTGTTCTATTTTGGTGAAAAATGCTATTGGAATTTTGACTAAGATTACATCGACTCTCTAAATTGCTTTAGGTGGACATTTTAACAATAGTAATTCTTCCAATTCATGAGCACAGAGACCTTTATTTGTGTCATTAATTTCTTTAAACAATGTCTTACAGTTTTCAATATAAAAGTTTTTCACATTTTGATTTAATTTTATTCCTGGATATTTTATTCTTTTTCATGCAATTGTAACTGGAATTTTTTTCTTGATTCCTCTTTGTTCTAGTTCATTATTAATTATTAATGTAATGAAATGCAAAGGATCTTTGTGTATTGATTTCGTATTCTGCACCTTCCCTGAATTTGTTGATTAGTTTTAATAGTCTTAATGAGTTCAGAGTTTTCTATACATATATATTATTATGTCATCTTCAGATAGAGACAATTTTACTTCTTCCTTTCCAATTTGTGTGCCTTTTATTTCTTTTTCATGATTAGTTGTTCTGGATAGAACTTCTAATTCTATGTTCAATAAAACTGTCCAGCTGAACATTCCTGTCTTATTTGTAACCTTGGAAAGCTCTCAGCTACTCACCATTGAGTGTGATGTTCACTGTGGGTTCACCATCTGTGGCCTTTTTTATATTGAGGTATGTTTATACCCAGTTTGCTGAACATTTTTGTCATAAATTGATGTTGAATTATGTCAAATTATTTTCTTGCATCTATTGAGATACATCATATGATTTTTATTTTTCATTTTTTAATACATTTAACACATTGATTTGCAGATGTTGAACTATCTCTGCATCACTCTTAACCATTGTGTATGATCCTTTTAGTATATTTTTGAGTTTAGTTTGCTAATATTTTGTTGAGGATTTTTATAACAATGTTTAGGAGTATTGGACTATGCTTTTCATGTGGCATCCTTGTCTGGTTTTGGTATCAGGGAAATGCTTGTAACATGAGTTTTGTAGTGTTCTTTTATTTTAATGTTTACTTATTTATTTTGAGACAGAGACAGAGAGAGAGAGATAGAGACTGATTACAATATGTCCTGGTGCTGACCTGCTTTTCTTGATTTTGAAAAGGAGTCTCTGTGTCCCCTGGATCTGGATGTCTGTTTCCTTCTCCAGATTAGGGAAGTTTTCAGCCCCAAATAAATTTTCTGCCACTTTTTCTCTCTCTTCTTCCGGCACTCTTTTAATACAAATTTTATTATGTTTCATAGAGTCACAGAATTTCTTAAGTCTATTCTCGTATTCTGTAATTCTTCTTTCTCTCTTTTGCTAAACTTCATTATTTTCCATTATTTTATTTTCTATGTCACTTGTTTTCTGCTTCTTCCACTTTGTGTTCATTGCATCCTATCTCTTTTGAATCTCAGTTATTGCATTCTTATGTCTGACTATTTTTAACTCTTCAGTCTCTGTGTCCCTGAAGTCTTCTATTCTTTTCTCAAGTCCAGTGAGTGTAATTGCTTTAAATTCTCTGTCAGGCATATTACTTATATGTGTTTCGCTTAGATCTCTGGCTGTGTCCTTATCTTGTTTCATGCGTTTCACTTAGATCTCTGGCTGTGTCCTTATCTTCTTTCAATTGGCATGAACACCTCTATCTTGGAATTTTGTCTAAGTCTCTGTCTTCTTCTCTGTGTTAGAAAAGGCTGTTATGTTTGTGCTCCTGAGAATAATGGTTGTATGAAGATGTCATACAGCATCCAGGGCCTGGTGCTTCAGGGAGCATCTCTGGTGTGTGCTGTAAGTACTCTCCTGTTGTGTTTTCACTGTTCTATCCTTCAGGCCAGTCGTCTGCAGAGGCTCTCTTTGCCTGCAGTGGGGAGTGTTTGGTCTTTGGCCAGAGTGTGGTGAGTTCTTAATAATTAGGTCTGCTCTAATGAGACCTGATAGTACTTCCTCTAGAACTGAAATCTTGCATAATGTTCTGTTTGGGAGACATGGTGTGTGCAGCAGTTTCTGCTGGTCTTCTGGGGAAGGAGCCCGCCATGCCGGGACTGAGGCACATTTGACTGGGAAGGGCAGTCCTGGCAGAGCTCAGGGATGTGGGACCTGGTGTCAGCATGTTAGGCAGTCAGTGTTGGTGCTGTGGTGTTTAAATTTTTTTTTTTTAACGTTTATTTATTTTTGAGACAGAGAGAGACAGAGCATGAACGGGGGAGGGTCAGAGAGAGGGAGACACAGAATCGGAAACAGGCTCCGGGCTCTGAGCTGTCAGCCCAGAGCCCGACGCGGGGCTTGAACTCACGGACCGGGAGATCATGACCTGAGCCAAAGTCAGCCACTTAACTGACTGAGCCACCCAGGCGCCCCTTATTTTTTTAAAAAAAATTTTTTTTTAACGTTTATTTATTTTTGAGACAGAGAGAGACAGAGCATGAACGGGGGAGGGTCAGAGAGAGGGAGACACAGAATCGGAAACAGGCTCCGGGCTCTGAGCTGTCAGCCCAGAGCCCGACGCGGGGCTTGTGCTGTGGTGTTTAACACAGGTGGGTGGCTCTGTGCTTATGAGGAAGGGCAGTAAAGAGAAATGGTACCGGCCAGCTCCTTTGTCCCCGGAGTGGGGTCTCCTTGCTCGTTGCTTCCAGGGAAGCACTCTGAGAAAAGTGAACAATCTCCCCTCTGTGTGTCCCAGCTATTTTTCAGATTGCTGTTTCCATGCTGTCTGTCGAGGTTGTTTGTCTGCCTTCTCTCCTGGAGCAGGGCAGTGCCCTCTGGGCTCAATCCCAGCCAAGCCTGCTGCCTTTGAAAACTCCAGGCTTTAGGGACATGGTATGGGCTAGGACCTGTGCTGGTCTTCCTGGGGAGGAACTTGCCATGCTGTGACTGAGGGAGGTTTTCCTGGAAAGGACAGTTGTGCCACAGCACAGAGGTGTGGGGCTTATAGGAAGCAGGCTAGGCATCCAGTAGCTGAAATGAGCTGTCCTTCACAGGGGTTTGCACTCATATTGAGGGGCAGGTGAGGGACAATGGAACCCACCAGCTCCTTTGGAACCAGAGAAGTGTCTCTGAATGCAACCATTGGGTTTTAAAGGTAGATATTTTGGAGGCTTGTCCCTCATGTACAGTTCTTAAAAGCCTAGGTGCCCAAGGTGGGTTAATTCCTCTCAGCTTCTCAGGGACAAGCTCCAGATTGGAGCTCCCTCCCGATTGTGGTTCACTCTGCCAGGGGTGGGCTTTACAGGGAAATTGTGTTTCAGCCTTACTGCATTCTTGGATATAGGTTTCCTTGTCTCATGTGTAGGAGTTACTCAGCTAGTTTTAGGGGTTTTGTTGATTTGTTTTAATAGAGGAAATTGTTTCATATGTATCTATAGATGTGTATGCCCATGTGAGGAGGTGAATTTAGGATCTTTCTATCTCACCATCTTTAACTGGACATTCTATCTATGTTTTATTTTTTTTTCTGGTTTTCTCATTAGATTGTAAATTCTTTCAAGTTATGGCCCTGCTTTGTATCACTTATACCTAATTTCCACTAAATATGTGGTCAATATTTGATGTTCATAATGATTCCTTTGATAATGGTGATTATTGCAAATAGGTTGCTGAATTTAGAACTAAAATATGTTATCAAAATATTACCCAAGTTATCTATGTGACAGCAGGCCTTCTTGTACTTGAAAAAGTGGATATTTCATTAAGGAGTAGCATAATAATAATTAAGATAGCATTGTAATAATGGCTAGTCTAAATATAATCTATAGCTAGAGTCTTGCAAAGTAACAAGAATGCAGAAAATGTTCCATTGCTCTTTTGTTAATATTAATAGAATGGATCAAAGAACAAATTCATTGTTGTAAGTATAATCATTCACTGGGGCCTAAAAAGTTTCAGAGATTTCATACAAGTAAAATTATTTTCTCAGAAGTGAACCATTTCTGAGTAAAACTTGAGAATATGTCTCCACTCATGCCAACAATATGATGGCATGTAGAAATATTTTATTGTGAACTGTATATAAAATAGGTAATTATGTCCGTGTCACAAACTTTATTTTCTTATTCTGAAACTATGAAAGAAATCAAAAGGACTTATAATGACTGCTGGCCTCAAGAAATGTGTCATATTTCAAATTTCTAAGAATACATGGAAACGTCTATCATCTATCTTCAATCTTCAGGATCCACAATTTTTGATTTCTAGCACTCATTAAAATATCAGATTTCAAAGCAATATTCATTACTTCCAAAATCTCTGTACTGGGTGAAAATCCGTTACTTAGTTCCTTATTATTTTAATGAAGAAGAAGCAAAAGAAAAAAAAATTGTTCTTTGAATGTAAATGTACTGTCAATTTATCCCTCATATGTCAAGAAGGTTGAAAAACCATTTTACTTATGAGGGACATTAAATAAAACTAGGAAGGACATGTGTTAAAACTATACATCAGAGCAAGTATTACCTATGTTTAGAAATATAACTCTACCTCTTATACAAAATACTACTCAATATAGATTACACATTTCTCTCTGGGCTTATCCACATATTATCCATTCATGGGAGAATGATGTGGTGAAACATATAATCATATTTGCCTTCAAATTATATAAATTCATTTTAGTCCAACTTGTAGTACTAGCAAAGAGAATCATGAAAGCATAATTTTAGGGAGTATATCATGGCATAAAATTTGAAATAAAATGTTAAAGCAAATATGATGTTAGAAAATGAAACACACACACACACATAGAACAAATAACTCCAGGAATCATGCACTAAATATTTACTTCTTGGTTTTAGGACATTGAACATGGATTGGAGTGGGGGAGGCTCCACTTCACACAGAAACTCATGAACTATCTTCACATATTCCAGGAGAGGAACGCAGCGGGTCCATAGTGACAGTGATGCTTTTTCCCCTAGAGTTACTGAGGTAGATTTAACAAATAAAAGTTTTATGTAATCAAGATGGACACTTTGATGTTTTGATCTATGTAGACTTGGTGAAATAATCTCTATATTTTCTGTAATCTCTATATTTAAGCTAATTATCATATCCATAATCTTACATAGTTTTTGTTTTCCTGTAATAGAACAGGATCTCCCCACTTAGCAAATTTAAAGTATACAATATAGCACTATTAACTTATATTGTTTACCTAGATGTCTGAAACGGATTTATCTTTCACGACTGAAACTTTGTTCCCCTTGACTAATATCTCCCCAATTCCCCCTCCTCCAATTATATACCATTGGACAGAGCTAGTTATATGGTGTCCATAATTATGTGAAACCTGGAAATGTAAGATAGCAAATATTTAGTGTGAATTATTGCTTCTGACAAAATAGGCATATATAGAGAATAATCTGAGAAGAAATCAAATATTAACAGTGATTAACTCTGTCTGGTTAGACCACAGATGACTTCTTTGTTTTAACTATTTTTTAGTGACTTTTTTAAAAAAAAGCATTTTTAGTGTTTTTAAAATTTCTTCACTAAGCAGTGGTATAAGAACAAAAAGTCTATAATACATTTTACTTTAATAATTAAAGTGTAACTAGGTTTCCACATTGGCAAGTTTGTTCATATAAACGAAGGGATTAGGATAGGCTTAGAAGTAGAAACGTCTACTGATAAAAATCTTGGAAGTATGTGGTTTCAGTATCACTTTGCACAGGGAAAATTCATTTTCAAAGGTATAAAAGTAGAAACTGATTGGATATTTTACTAAACAATGTCAGATCCAATATGCCTATTAGAAACAACTTGGAATGATTTATATAAAAAAACATAATATTAGAATTCAAGACAGCTAAGTTTGTGAATAAACAATGAAAATGAAATTTGCTATAATTGAGTTGAATGTGACACCGAAACAGAAAATGTTCAGTATCCAAATATTATTTACTAAAACAAACATATAGTGCTTTTTCTATTCAAGACTATCTTCCAATAACTCCACACCTACTAAGTCATCTAATAATCAGAGCAACTCTATGAAATAAGGACCATCCCACAGTACCTACATATGAAATAGAGAATGGTAATAGTGCTCAAGGTTACATAGATAGTCGGGAGCAAAACTAGGATTTGAAACGAAGCAGTAAGGTTCCAGAACATCTTAACCATTATGCTGCTGAATCCTAGAGTTTGAGAAATGGATTTCCAAAAATATCATCATATAGATGATAACTAATTTCTTTGGAGTACCAAGTTTGGCAGAAAAAAGAGCAACAATTAATATAAGGTGAAAATGAAATTGATGGTATAGGCAGAAAGGATACTCACTTATAAACATGAGGAATAATGTTTTTTTTTTCTTAAGTATAGAATAAAAGAAAAAATGAGAAAATAAGACTACAGAAAATATTTTTAGGTAGAAACGAAAGATTTAAGTGTGCTGTGAGGATCGAAGAAAACTTATGCATTTAAGGAACGATCGCAAGAAGGAAACCTACAATAAAAACCAAGTGATAAAAAAAGAGCTTAATAAACATTTCTCCAAAGATTATATATATGGATAATATTGTATCACTATAATCTTGTGAAGTATTAGCACCCCTTGTGAAGAGATGACAAGAGTGTTTGAAGGAATAAAAAAAAATTGAGAAAGAATAAATATCAGTCAATTTATATCTAGGTCTGCTTTAATTTGAAGCACTTTGAAGTATTTTATGTTATAGCAACTAAAAATAGACAAAAGATAAATGTATATGAGGTGAAATGATTATTAAAGAAGTGACATAAGCTTCATGAACCTACAATTGTTCTCTGCATGTGAGTCTGACAATTTCATCTAATAGTGACAAAAATTAAAAGTAATGGCCCAAGTAATGATAATTTCTTGTAAGAACTAGTTAAAACACAAACTGCCAAATGCAGCAAGAAAATGTATTGTGATGGCAGGTCAACACCAACATTTTTATATAATCCAAACCCTTCTATAAACACTTCATGATAAAGGACTCAAATTTAGAAGGTTGAAACTTTGAAACTTTGTGTTAAAGAAAAATTGAGATTTTCACAAAGTTTCAAAAAGCAAAACAAGAAACACTGTAGATGTTTTCTCAATTTATGTAAAATCATTTGATGTGATTTTACTTGTTTCTGTATTTGTTTAATATATAAAAATTCAGGTCCTCATATATTTTGAAATATCATAGTCAATTGAATACTCATGTGAATCCCTCTTATATTTAATGAGCAAAATATAATACTGCAAAAAAGAATGTTGCCAAAATATTTTACTATTAAGATTTTTTTTCAATATATTTCTAAACTTGTTTGTGTTCTTTCAAATTTATTTTTACATGCATTTACTCATGAACATAAAGTGGCTTTCGAATGTATTTACTTATATATCTAGGTTGGAAGATTCACTAACAATGAGGAAATATAATTAATTTCTATATTTAAATAATACCATATTATAAGCAAGTAATGCTATAACATATTTAAAACTAACATATAATGTAATAGGCTTTCAGAAATTTCCCTAAAAATTGATAAATAGCTTAATGATTTTTAATTGAACCCTCATATAACCACCACCCAGCTCAAGAAATAAAATATTACATTATAGTTGAGACTAACCAATCTTTTTCATAAAAATACTTGTATTTCATAACACAGCTTTTATGAGAGATGAGTTTAATTTTTCTTCTAAGCAATCTTTGAAATACTGTAGCTAACATATTTTCATGAAAAAGTATATAAACTTCAAACAACATGCCTTTACAAGACCTTGTTTTCCCTACAGGAAGCCTGAAAACTTAAAGAATTTAAAATTTTTGCCTTGCTTTCTCTAAGAAATATATCTAGTCTCCCATGGCAGGGAACATACTCTTACCAGAATAACCATTTATTTTTATATCAGCAGAAGCACACAACAATGATACCTCAGATCAGTTTTTAATTGTGATGAGAAATTCACACATAGCCACTCAAGTGCAAATTAATAAAGAGAAATGGATCCTTCCTCCCTCCTTAGTAATGGCAAAATTATAGAAGAAAATAATCCAAAAAGAAACAATAAACTTACACATAAATTACTGACCCCAGGAAATTCTGGAACTGATGATTCTGATGATTTGTCCTGTGAATATGTACAGGGGCAGATGAATGGCCATGTTGTTGATTGTTGTTCAGTTAAAAAGGTATCTCTAAGTTCAAGTGCCAAGGAATTACCAATAAGTTGTCCATGCTTTCTCATGTAATACTTTGCTCTCATGGGTATTAGACTACTCTACTTGCTTAGAGTAATTAACTCCATCTTTCATCATCTCCATCTCTGTCTTTGCTTATGTAATATACAGTTCTTTCGATCAAAATATGTTAATCTAGTCTCTACAATCTTGCTGCATATATAAGCCCCTTTTTATTTTTTTCATTGTTTTCTATTTTCTGCTTTTAAGTCAAACCTAATCAAATGTTTTTCATGGCTCCTTTTTGCTAGATTGCTTCTTTATTTACTATTCAAATTGAGTAAATTATTTGAATTTTTTTTAACTCTCCTCCTTGTACCTTATTAGTCAGCCTGTTCATTTCCATGTATCTGTTCTTTAATTTTGATTTATATGCTTTACATTGCCTTCCACATGATGGATATCATTTGATCCTTCATCTTTAACTGCTGGCCATTTTTTACATTGTTAAAATATTCATAGATGGCAGAATAGAAGAGGATTAAGGAAATAAATTCAATGGAAAATAAAATGAGGAATTCTTTAGAAATATCAATGGGTAAATGATTGACATCAATTTCTTTTAACTGCTAGTAATAAATACTTCATTGAGTCAATCATAAAAACAAGCAAGGACTATGTCAGAATGAAAATATGCATTTTTGTTTTGTTTAGAAAAGTCAATTTTGTGAATGAACAAGGGCTGAAAATGGCAGTTTTACAACATGGTTATGACCAAACGATATTAAATATGTAGCTTTTATTATAATTTCCATCTCTGAAAATCCTATTCACATTCAATTCATTTTCTCACTGGTGCTAAAGCAATCCTTATGAAAAGCAAAGCTGATAATGTTACTTCAGTGTAATCCCAATGTGATAAAACTGCTTCTAAGTGGTTGGTTGACCATGCTGGAGAATAGTACGTATCAGATGGTTATTAATGGGCATTCAACAGTGACTATGGCCAGAATATAGTCCTTAGTGATTACACATCCATCTTTCTGATCCCATGCACTGCCATTCCTGCCATTTTCTTAAATGAATCTATTGTCATGGATGGAATATTTAGGGGATTCCATTGTGGATTGTTGTCCACAGAGTAGATCATCTGGTCCAACTTATTTTTACAGTCTCTTCACTGAGGTGTTTTTTGTTGACCATTCACCTAATATTTAACAATTATTTGGAGGAAATAAACACTTTTTTTTTACCATTTTCCAGTCTCACCACATTCTTCCCACTAACTTTCCAATCAGTTTTCTTTGAAGTCGCTTATCATCCAGCCAAATAGTAGGCCATGTCTGTGAATAATTGTAGATTTGAATCTTCAGGTTAAAGGTAAAAACATCTGCCTGTGAAGTAGATTTTCCTTTACTACTGTCTTTAAGGACCACCATGGAGTAAGATTTCAGTGCTGCAGCTGATCTTTTTGGTAATGTCATTATATCTGCAAAACCATCAATAAACTAGGCTTAAATTATGTTCTCCTTCACAATTTATAATCGATTCCCATTGAAGCCTTAGATTCAGGTTGAGAAAGAAAAAGCAAGATATCAGGAATAGTTGTCATGGACATTACCCCCACTTGTTCAAGTAAATTATTTATGATGTTCAAGTAAATTATTTATGATTTATTAAGGACCTGCCTAAACATGATACTGGTTGCTCTTCCTGTCCATCTTCATAGCTTGGTGTACTTAGCCACACGCAGTTTATCATGGGCTTCTAAATTTGTATAGTACCTTGGTGGTTAATTGCCATACATTCAATCCACTAACTCTCAATTACTAGCTAACAGCTGTTTCTCAAAAGTAGACTAATCACTTGCAGAAGATTTCATAACTTTGTTCCAAAATCCTAAAGACCTATGGAATTGACTGTGAACAACTAGAAAAGAAAGCAAGGATTTGTAGGAGCCAATATAGGTTCAGCATGATGCAGCTCTTGCAGTGTTTAGTTTTCTATGGCCAATGTAAAAATTACCACAAGCTTAGTGGCCTAAAACAACACTTAACAGTGTTACAAGTCTGACATGGGTCTCTCTAAAGTAATAGTGGCATCAGGACTGCATTTCTTTCTGGAGGCTTAAGGGGAAAATCTGTTTCTTTGTATTTTCTAGGCAATAGTGGCCATGATTTTCTTTGGCTTTTGCCCCTTCTTCCATCTTCAAAGCCAGAATCAGTTGAGTCATCTACCATCACATCTTTGGATGCTTCTGCTATAATCACATCTCTCTCTGAAGGAGAGCTTTAAAGAGCTCATGTGACTAAATTGGGCCCACTTGGTTAATTCATCTGTACCCATCTCAAGCTCTGTAACTTTTAATCATGTCTGCATTGTTTCTATTGCCATGTAAAGTAATATGCTCACAGGTCCTAGGGATTAGGGTGTGGACATTTGGGGTGGTCATTTTTGTGTCTGTCTCATAAAGTTTATATAGAGAACGGGCCAAGATGTTGGTAAGTAAGATTTTTCTTATGAGCCAGAATTTTATATTCAGTGAATTTGCTTTCACTTCTTCTCAGCAAATGGAGATAAGCAGTTGCTAGATTTTTCATAACAAATACTTTTTTCTTAGTACTTCAGAGAGCTGTTTCTGGAATATGTGCTTTTTTTAATGATTCTTCTTTTTTTCTTTCTGATTTGCATACCCAAACCAGATCTAGGGAAGCCCTATCAACTGCCCGCGTATCTTGTTCCCACTGTTGCTCACATGGGATCTGGGTGTTGCAGTTCAGGATAATGACTTTGGCTAAAGAGGTAGATTTTGTAGGCTCTTTCGGAGAGCTGCAGGCACAGCAACTTCCTGGTGCCTCAGGCCCCATCCCTCCAGAAACGCTTCTGCTTCTTTTACCTTTTAAAGTTTCCCTCCTTTTTCACTGATGATGAAGATTTTATTTTGTCTCTTAGACTGCGATGCTTTGATTGACTTGCAAATCCAACATGCTGATTTACATCCTGTCTCCACTGAAATTCCATGCTTGCTCTTAGATACTGCATCTGAACTGCCAAAGTTCTCTTGTTATGGGGGCTTGATTACAAAAGCATACGAAGAAATCTGTGAGGTTTCACGCAAGTTTTAGACATTAAAACTTACATTTGATCAATGAATGTGCTCATTTGGAAAAAAATCTCCAATATATAAGAATAATTTCTAAAAAGTAAGAACTTTAAAAACCATATTTAATATATGTTCATATTTAACTAGATACACAGACACAAACACACATAGGTTTACATAATATAGGAAGGATCTAGAAAAATCTGTCATCAGCAACACATTTAAGAGAAAACTTCAAGGGGATAAAGAAAAGTAGTTTTAGTATTCTCCCCTTACTATCAGCAAGATATAAAAATCAAACTGATCTTTTGGTCACATGTATGTATCAGCTCTTTGAAAATAAAAAGTAAAATAAAAAAGAAACCCGATATAATTATTCCTGGGGACATTTTAGACATGGATCAGAAAGAAATTCTGTTGGTCACATTGTCCCCTTCACTCAGAGTGTAGAGTTCTCAGCATGTGAAATATAGTTCTGTTAAACCTCTCTGGTTATGGTTCTCATTGTAAATCAATTTTCCCTGCAAACTGAAGTAATTCATTTAGCAACTGACTTTCAAATTCTCTGCCTTAATTTGGATCAATGTAGGCAAGAAACCCATAAACAGAGAATTTTTTTTCATGGTGTCCATGCAAGTATCTAAGTTTGACAGCCACTACTGGGTAACACTTGACATAGTGAGAAAAGAAAGGGAAAACCAGAGTATGTTTTATAAATTCTCACTTCTTAAGTGTATTTGCAAAAAGTCCAAGCATATGGTTTTAGGGCTGTGCCTATTTGAACAGTATCTTAAAAAGCTGCTCTCAGAGACAATGTGTCCCATTAAAATCATTGAACATAGATGCCCCACTTAGCTTTAACAACTTTTTCTATCTTGGCTCAGAAGAATCACACTTTATTTATAGCAGCTGTTCTTTCCCCTTGTGTACTTTTTCTCACAAAAAAACAATGCATAACAACAAGGAAAAAAAAAGAAAACTACACAAAACGTTCCCCTTTGGTATAGCTTAAAGAGTAACAGTACTTGTAGTTAAAAATAGGTGTAATATATCAGCATGGGCTCTAGGTCATTCATTTTATTTTTTAGATTGTATTCCAAGACCATTATTATTTTGCATTCAAATTATTCCAGGTTTGGCCATTGGCAACTCTGTCATGTTGACTCTACTTTCTTCATATTCTTGATTTCTCCTTCTCCTTCTCCTTCTATTTTCTGGCACATTAAGATACAGTGGCTCATTTGTATGTCTCTGGGACCTTTCAGCATACAGGTAGAAAATATATGAATTTATTCATACTAGCTTGCTTATATATACCTATATGTGTTCCTGTATCTGTGTGTATCTATGCATCTGTGAAAGGTATGTCATGTATACATATTTATATACATTTATGTTATCCCCAACCTAATCTCACCACAATGATAATTCATGAGAGTCTCTTTTCTTCTTCCCTTGGTCCTTTGTAACTTCTTTCTCTGGCAATGAGAAACCTAGCCATTAGTACCTACAAAATCTTTAGTTATCTCTTCAGCTCTATAATACGTGTGAATTAATTTTAAAATCGTATGACTATATCCCTGTAAGACATAAATTTTCCTAACTACAAAATAGCATGCTTATACAGTTCTTTTTGTCTTTGGTTTTACAAAATCCATTCAAAACTCTGTTTTCTAGAGTGAGCACGTTTCCCCCTGCTTTCTTCAGTCACGAATTTGTAGTTGATTTCATTTGTCACAATCTATGTTCCACTTGGTAATTCCCTGATATCCTGGGAATTATAATTTTTATATAATTATAAGCTTATAATTATATAAATTTTTATATATTTTTTAATTTTTAATATGCATAAAGCTTCATTTTTTTGTAAACAGTTTTAGGGTTTTAACAAAGGTATACAGTCACACATCCACTACCCAGCCCTTAGTTGCATCCCCCTAAAAATTTAATCTTGTAAAAAAAATGTAGACACAGGATGACACCTAACTTATAGAGAGGCTGATGAATGTTGTCTGACTAAATGGCTGGGGTAGAAGGAGAGAATGGCAAGAATGGATGCTGTTAGATAGTAGTCTTGCCCTACCAGAGATACTTATTTTCACAGAATAATTTATGTTTTATCTCTTTCCTCTCTTCTCATACTTTTTAAGTAACTGTAACTCACTGCAACTATCCCTACATAAGACATATTTTAAACATTAAAAGCAAATATAAACAAATAAGTGAATAGATAAATGACCAAATAAATGCTAAATACATACCTATTCAAGGACACACATACATCTTGGTTAGAATAGAGTAATGTGAGAAGGATGGACAGTCACTTAGACACCAGAAAAGATTATTCTTCTGAATTCAATACCAATTTTACTAGTCCAAATAATGTGAAGGAGAAATATATATATATATCACACACATAAATATATATATATATATTAAACACACATGTAAATATGCAATATGTACAAATACATATATAAAATACATTTTGTAAATATATATTTTATTTAATATATTATATATTATATATTATATATTATTTATATTTGTATATTATATATATGTATGTGTATATATATAAAAGAAGAGCCCAATTTTCAGTCAAAGAGGATTCCTACAAAAATGTGGCGTAGTTAATAGATGAAAAACAGCAGGAAAGACAACCTCACATGTATACTACTATATAACTTTTTTGTAGTGTTTTTCCACCAAAGACAGGATATGCCTCCCTAATTCTTGGATTTTGACTTTGGTCTATTGAATGATGTTGACAAGCAGGTGTAGCTTTGTGGAGTTATCAGCCTTAAGACACCCTGCATGTTTGTTTTGTTTTTGTTTTTGTTTTTGTTTTGATGTCTCTCTCATCTCCCTGAGAGGAGATTTTCCTGGTTGGCAGCTGCTTCCTTTGACCCAGCCACAGAATGACTACACATAGAACAGACATGAGCCTTCACCTCTGTGAGGACCTATACTCTGTCAGATTCACAGACTGAAGCCCAGCAGCCCAGCCAGTCACTCATTCTATGTCAGCTGTTCCTCAACCAAAGCACAGTCATAAGTAATTAAAACAAGCATTGCTTTAAGCCACACACTGAGTTGTTGTGGACAGGTTTGTTATGTAACAATAGCTAAATGACAGAATTGATGTTACCACCTTCCAATTGTTTAAAGGTCTGACATGGTGAAGAATTATTTCAGATATGCTGCTCATTACTCTAGCCAAGCGTACAGTTTAAAGAGATCCAAGCACACTAATTGCACGGCTGACCACTTAGGAAGGTTTTATTACAATTATTAGAGACACCTTCTGTCTTGCAAAGGACCACATCCTTCAGGCTCTGAGAAGCGTCCAATGCTTTGGGATTTTAAATTCATTTATAAAATACATCATCAAGAGTATAGTCTTAGTGTAGGAACAGAAGGAATTGTGTTCCTCAATTCCCAAATGGGAGGAAATATCCTATGTCAAGTAATGTCATACAGTAAAACTGTCAAAGAATGTATTAAATAATTTATGTAAATTGGGAAATATTTACCATAATTCTTGTTGGTATACAAGGTAAATATACAAATATTCAAATATAAAACTTAAAATTATAAAGGAAACCCCTAGTATATTGGTGTAATTCATTTGAAAGTAACAGTACATTTATGATATATTTTGTTGATATTTTTCTGCCCCCTGGTATTTACTACCTCATTTGTTTATCTGAGTACGTCTGTCTGAGTCTGTTTAGGCTCCTACAACAAAATATCACAGACTAGATAGATTATTAACAACAGTATTTCATTTCTCACAGTTTTGGAGTTTGGAAGTCTAAAATCAAGGTGCCAACATGGTTGGGTGATGGCCTCTTCCAGATTATAGACTTCTCATTGTATCATCAAATGACAGAAGAGCTAGGGAATTTTGTGAGATCTCTTTTGTAAGAGCACTAATCCCATTCATAAGGGCTCCTTTCTCATGAACTAATTAATGCCACCTGTTAACACCACCACATTGGGCATTAGGGGTCCAACATGTAAATTTGCACGAAAAACAAACACACACCACAGCAATCTCTTTCAGTAAATTTGGTGGTGAGACAGGAATTTTATCTACATTTTTTGGATTGTATTATTTTGTAAGAAAGTAAAACAGTTCTAAAGTAGTTTGTGTTTCTATATTAAAGTAGTAACTATTCAGGCATCTTAGATTGAGTGGAACATTTTTTAAATTATCTCTAAATTCACAAAGTAGTATGAAGAAAAATAGGTAGCTTTACAGTGTTGGCCAGTACATGAGTATGTACTATTAGTGATGATAGATGTGGTTTTGAAGATTATTTTAAAGTTGGAAATTCTATCAAAAGATTGCTCAAAATCACAGGCAGCCAGTGATTCAAATTGTTTGTCAAATCTGGTTTCCAAACTTGAGGTTTATGTGTTCTGCGTTCTTTAAAATGTCTAGTGTTTCAAAGTATTGCTTTAAAAAACATGTGACTAGTATTAGTAATAAACACAGATAATAAGGATGACTAAATGTAGTTGAATGCTTCTATGCATGGGAAGGTGTTTTCTGACTTAATATCCACAATAATTGTATGAGATATTTATTATTACAGGTCCCATTTTACAGATGAAAAAATTAGCCTGTGTGGATAAGTAGCTCGTTTCAAATTTCATGGTTAGTAAATGGTTAAATCCTGAGATTTAAAACAAGGAAATATGATCTTGCCAACACCCTTGTTCCCAGTACAATATACTGATTTTTTAATGGAAGCAATAATCAATATATATTTTTAATTTAATTTTATTTTTTTAATTTTTATTTTTTTCTCAATATATGAAGTTTATTGTCAAATTGGTTTCCATACAACACCCAGTGCTCATCCCAAAAGGTGCCCTCCTCAATACCCATCACCCAACCTCCCACCCCCCATCAACCCTCACTTCTCAGTTTTTAAGAGTCTCTTATGCTTTGGCTCTCTTCCACTCTAACCTCTTTTTTTTTTCCTTCCCCTCCCCCATGGGTTTCTGTTAAGCTTCTCAGGATCCACATAAGAGTGAAAACATATGGTATCTGTCTTTCTCTGTATGGCTTATTTCACTTAACATCACACTCTCCAGTTCCATCCACGTTGCTACAAAAGGCCATATTTCAATCTTTCTCATTGCCACGTAGTACTCCATTGTGTATATAAACCACAATTTCTTTATCCATTCATCAGTTGATGGACATTTAGGCTCTTTCCATAATTTGGCTATTGTGGAGAGTGCTGCTATAAACATTGGGGTACAAGTGCCCCTATGCATCAGTACTCCTGTATCCCTTGGGTAAATTCCTAGCAGTGCTATTGCTGGGTCATAACGTAGGTCTATTTTTAATTTTTTGACGAACCTCCACACTGTTTTCCAGAGTGGCTGCACCAATTTGCATTCCCACCAACAGTGCAAGAGGGTTCCCATTTCTCCACATCCTCTCCAGCATCTATACTCTCCTGATTTGTTCATTTTGGCTCTCTGACTGGTGTGAAGTGACATCTGAGTGTGGTTTTGATTTGTATTTCCCTGATGAGGAGCGACGTTGAGCATCTTTTCATGTGCCTGTTGGCCATCCAGATGTCTTCTTTAGAGAAGTGTCTATTCATGTTTTCTGCCCATTTCTTCACTGGGTTATTTGTTTTTCGGGTGTGGACTTTGGTGAGCTCTTTATGGATTTCAGATACTAGCCCTTTTTCCCATATGTCATTTGCAGATATCTTTTCCCATTCTGTTGGTTGCCTTTTAGTTTTGTTGGTTGTTTCCTTTGCTGTGCAGAGCTTTTTATCTTCATAAGGTCGCAGTAGTTCATTTTTGGTTTTAATTCCCTTGCCTTTGGGGATGTGTCAAGTAAGACATTGCTACGGCTGAGGTCAGAGAGGTCTTTTCCTGCTTTCTCCTCTAAGGTTTTGATGGTTTCCTGTCTCACATTCAGGTCCTTTGTCCATTTTGAGTTTATTTTTGTGAATGGTGTGAGAAAGTGGTCTACTTTCAATCTTCTGCATGTTGCTGTCCAGTTCTCCCAGCATCATTTGTTAAAGAGACTGTCTTTTTTCCATTGGATGTTCTTTCCTGCTTTCTCAATGATTAGTTGGCCATATGTTTGTGGGTCTAGTTCTGGGGTTTCTATTGTATTCCATTGGTCTATGTGTCTGTTTTTGTACCAACACCATGCTGTCTTGATGATTACAGCTTTGTAGTGGAGGCTAAAGTCTGGGATTGTGATGCCTCCTGCTTTGGTCTTCTTCTTCAAAATTACTTTGGCTATTCAGGGCCTTTTGTGGTTCCATATGAATTTTAGGATTGCTTGTTCTAGTTTCAAGAAGAATGCTGGTGCAATTTTGATTGGGATTGCATTGAATGTGTAGATAGCTTTGGGTAGTATTGACATTTTGACAATATTTATTCTTCCAATCCATGAGCACAGAATGTTTTTCCATTTCTTTATATCTTCTTCAATTTCCGTCATAAGCTTTCTATAGTTTCCAGCATACAGATCTTTTACATCTTTGTTTAGATTTATTCCTAGGTATTTTATGCTTCTTGGTGCAGTTGTGAATGGGATCATTTTCTTTATTTGTCTTTCTTTTGCCTCATTATTAGTGTATAAAAATGGAACTGATTTCTGTACATTGATTTTGTATCCTGCAACTTCGCTAAATTCATGTATCAGTTCTAGAAGACTTTTGGTGGAGTCTATCGGGTTTTCCATATATAATATCATATCATCTGCAAAAAGTGAAAGCTTAACTTCATCTTTGCCAATTTTGATGCTTTTGATTTCCTTTTGTTGTCTGATTGCTGATGCTAGAACTTCCAACGCTATGTTAAACAACAGCGGTGAGAATGGACATCCCTGTCGTGTTCCTGATCTCAGGGAGAAAGCTCTCAGTTTTTCCCCATTGAGGATGATGTTAGCTGTGGGCTTTTCATAAATGGCTTTTATGATGTTTAAGTATGTTCCTTCTGTCCTGACTTTCTCGACGGTTTTTATTAAGAAAGTTGCTGAATTTGGTCAAAGGCCTTTTCTGCATCGATTGACAGGATCATATGGTTCTTATCTTTTCTTTTGTTAATGTGATGTATCACGTTGATTGATTTGCGAATGTTGAACCAGCCCTGCATCCCATGAATGAATCCCACTTGATCATGGTGAATAATTCTTTTTATATGCTGTTGAATTCAATTTGCTAGTATCTTGTTGAGAATTTTTGCAACCATATTCATCAGAGATATTGGCCTGTAGTTCTCTTTTTTTACTGGGTCTCTGTCTGGTTTAGGAATCAAAGTAATGCTGGCTTCATAGAATGAGTCTGGGAATTTTCCTTCCCTTTCTATTTTTTGGAATAGCTTGAGAAGGATAGGTATTATCTCTGCTTTAAATGTCTGGTAGAACTCCCCTGGGAAGCCATCTGGTCCTGGACTCTTATTTGTTGGGAGATTTTTGATGACTGATTCAATTTCTTCACTGGTTATGGGTCTGTTCAAGCTTTCTATTTCCTCCTGATTGAGTTTTGGAAGCGTCTGGGTGCGTAGGAATTTGTCCATTTCTTCGAGGTTGTCCAGTTTGTTGGCATATAATTTTTCATAGTATTCCCTGATAATTGTATCTCTGAGGGATTGGTTGTAATCATTCCATTTTCATTCATGATTTTATCTATTTGGGTCATCTCCCTTTTCTTTTTGAGAAGCCTGGCTAGAGGTTTATCAATTTTGTTTATTTTTTCAAAAAACCAACTCTTGGTTTCGTTGATCTTCTCTACAGTTTTTTTAGATTCTATATTGTTTATTTCTGCTCTGATCTTTATTATTTCCCTTCTTCTGCTGGATTTAAGCTATCTTTGCTGTTCTGCTTCTATTTCCTTTAGGTGTGCTGTTAGATTTTGTATTTGGGATTTTTCTTGTTTCTTGAGATAGGCCTGGATTGCAATGTCTTTTCCTCTCAGGACTGCCTTTGCTGCATCCCAAAGCGTTTGGATTGTTGTATTTTCATTTTCGTTTATTTCCATATTTTTTAATTTCTTCTCTAACTTCCTGGTTGACCCATTCATTCTTTAGTAGGGTGTTCTTTAACCTCCATGCTTTTGGAGGTTTTCCAGACTTTTTCCTGTGGTTGATTTCAAGCCTCATAGCATTGTGCTCTGAAAGTATGCATGGTATGATTTCAATTCTTGTATACTTATGAAGGGCTGTTTTGTGACCCAGTATGTGATCTATCTTGGAGAATGTTCCATGTGCACTCGAGAAGAAAGTATGTTCTGTTGCTTTGGGATGCAGAGTTCTAAATATATCTGTCAAGTCCATCTGATCCAATGTATCATTCAGGGCCCTTGTTTCTTTATTGACCGTGTGCCTAGATGATCTGTCCATTTCTGTAAGTGGGGTGTTAAAGTCCCCTGCAATGACCACATTCTTATCAATAAGGTTGCTTATGTTTGTGAGTAATTGTTTTATATATTTGGGGGCTCCTGTATTCGGCGCATAGACATTTATAATGTTAGCTCTTCCTGATGTATAGACCCTCTGATTATTATATAATGCCCTTCTTCATCTCTTGTTACAGCCTTTAATTTAAAGTCTAGTTTGTCTGATATAAGTATGGCTACTCCAGCTTTCTTTTGACTTCCAGTGGCATGATAAAGAGTTCTCCATCCCCTCACTCTCAATCTGAAGGTGTCCTCAGGTCTAAAATGGGTCTCTTGTAGACAGCAAATAGATGGGTCTTGTTTTTTTATCCATTCTGATACCCTATGTCTTTTGGTTGGCGCATTTAGTCCATTTATATTCAGTGTTATTATAGAAAGATATGGGTTTAGAGTCATTGTGATGTCCATAGGCTTCATGCTTGTACCGATGTCTCTGGTACTTTGTCTCACAGGATCCCCCTTAGGATCTCTTGTAGGGCTGGTTTAGTGGTGATGAATTCCTTCAGTTTTTGTTTGTTTGGGAAGACCTTTATCTCTCCTTCTATTCTAAATGACAGACATGCTGGATAAAGGATCCTCGGCTGCATATTTTTTCTGTTCATCACATTGAACATCTCCTGCCATTCCTTTCTGGCCTGCCAAGTTTCAGTAGAGAGATCAGTCACGAGTCTGATAGGTCTCCCTTTATATGTTAGAGCACGTTTATCTCTAGCTTCTTTCAGAATTTTCTCTTTATCCTTGTATTTTGCCAGTTTCACTATGATATGTCGTGCAGAAGATCGATTCAAGTTACATCTGAAGGGAGTTCTCTGTGCCTCTTGGATTTCAATGCCTTTTTCCTTCCCCAGATTTGGGAAGTTCTCAACTATTATTTCTTCAGGTACACCTTCAGCACCTTTCCCACTCTCTTCCTCCTCTGGAATACCAATTATGCGTAGATTATTTCTCTTTAGTGCATCACTTAGTTGTCTAATTTTCCCCTCATACTCCTGGATTTTATCTCTCTTTTTCTCAGCTTCTTCTTTTTCCATAATTTTATCTTCTAGTTCACCTATTCTCTCTTCTGCCTCTTCCATCCGAGCGTAGTTGTCTCCTTTTTTAGCTCCTCCTGGCTGTTCCTTAGTGTCTTGATCTCTGTAGCAAGAGATTCTCTGCTGTCCTTTATACTGTTTTCAAGCCCAGCGATTAATTTTATGACTATTATTCTAAATTCACTTTCTGTTATATTGTTTAAATCATTTTTGATCAGTTCATTAGCTGTTGTTATTTCCTGGATGTTTTTCTCAGGGGAATTCTTCCGTTTCGTCATTTTGGATAGTCCTTGGAGTGGTGCGGGACTGCGGGACACTTCCCCTGTGCTGTCTTGAATAACTTGCGTTCGTGGGCGGGGCCGCAGTCAGACCTGATGTCTGCCCCCAGCCCACCACTGGGGCCAGTGTCTGACTGGTGTGTGCCTTCTCTTCCCCTGTCCTAGGGGCAGGATTCACCCTGGGGTGGAGTGGCCCGTCTGGGCTACTTGCACACTGCCAGGCTTGTGGTGCTAGGGATCTGGCGTAGTAGCTGGGGTGGATGGCAAGGTGCACAGGGGTGGGAGGGGCAGGCTCAGCTTGCTTTTCCTTCGGAGATCCGCTTCGGGAGGGGCCCTGTGGTACCAGGAGGGAGTCAGACCCGCTGGAGGGATGGATCCGCAGAAGCACAGCGTTGGGTGTTTGTGTCATGCAAGCAAGTTCCCTGGCAGGAACTGGTTCCCTTTGGGATTTTGGCTGGGGGATGGGCGAGGGAGATGGCACTGGCGAGCACCTTTGTTCCCCACCAAGCTGAGCTCTGTAGTCCAGGGCTCAACAATTCTCCCTCCTGTTGTCCTCCAGCCCTCCGTTCTCCGAGCAGAGCTGGATTTTTTTTATCTCTCTTTTTCTCACCTTCCTCTTTTTCCATAATTTTATCTTCCAGTTCACCTATTCTCTTCTCTGCCTCTTCAATCCAAGCTGTGGTTGTCTCCATTTTATTTTGCAGCTCATTTATAGCATTTTTTAGCTCCTCCTGGCTGTTCCTTAGTCCCTTGATCTCTGTAGCAATAGATTCTCTGATGTCTTGTATACTATTTTCAAGCCCAGTGATTAATTTTATGACTATTATTCTAAATTCACTTTCTGTTATATCGTTTAAATTCTTTTTGATCAGTTCGTTAGCTGTTGTTATTTCCTGGACGTTTTTCTAAGGGGAATTCTTCCGTTTCATCATTTTGGATAGTCCCTGGAGTGGTGCAGGACTGTGGGGCACTTCCCCTGTGCTGTCTTGAATAACTTGCATTGGTGGGCGGGGCCGCAGTCAGACCTGATGTCTGCCCCCAGCCCACCACTGGGGCCACAGTCAGACTGGTGTGTGCCTTCTCTTCCCCTCTCCTAGGGGTGGGATTCACTGTGCGGTGGCGTGGCCCATCTGGGCTACTTGCCAGGCTTGTGGTGCTCGGGATCTGGAGTATTTGCTCGGATGGATCGGCAAGGTGCGTGGGGGCGGGAGGGGCAGGCTCAGCTCGCTTTTCCTTCGGAGATCCACTTGGGGGGGGGTGCGCCCTGCAGCACCGGGAGGGAGTCAGACCCGTTGGAGGGATGGATCCTCACAAGCACAGCGTTGGGTGTTTGAGTGGAGCAAGCAAGTTCCCTGGCAGGAACTGGTTCCCTTTGGGATTTTGGCTGGGGGATGGGCGAGGGAGATGGCACTGGCAAGTGCCTTTGTTCCCAGCCAAGCTGAGCTCTGTCATCCGGGGCTCAACAACTCTCCCTCCCGTTGTCCTCTAGCCCTCTGGTTCTCCGAGCAGAACTGTTAGCTTATAACCTTCCAGATGTCAGGTCCCGCTGCTGTCGGAACACACTCTGTCTGGCCCCTCCACTTTTGCAAGCCAGACTTGGGGGCTCTGCTTGGCCGGCGGGCCACCCCTCCCCCCCGTCTCCCTCCCGCCAATCCGTGGAGCATGCTCCCTCGCTGCCCTTGCTACCCTCTTCTGTGGGCCTCTCGTCTGCGCTTGGCTCCGGAGACTCTGTTCTGCTACTCTTCTGGCGGTTTTCTGGGTTATTTAGGCAGGTGTAGGTGGAATCTAAGTGATCAGCAGGAAGCACAGTGAGCCCAGCGTCCTCCTACGCTGCCATCTCTATATTTTTAATTTTAATATTTATTGTTGCATTTAAGTATACTTGACATGCACTGTTAGTTTCAGATGCACAACATAGTGATTTGACAACTCTATACGTTATGCTATGCTCACAAGTGTTACCACCATCTGTCACCATACAATGCTATCACAATACCATTGCCTATATTTCCTGTGTTGTACCTTTCATCCCCATGACTCATTCATTGCATGATTGGATGCTTATACCCATCACCCCTTTTAACCCCTGTTGCCCACTCCCCTACCCCCTTCCCCTCTGGTAACCATCATGTTGTTCTCTGTATTTATGGTTCTGTTTCTGCTTTGTTCACTTGTTTTCTATTTTAGATTCCACATAAAAATGAAATCATGTGATATTTGTCTTTCTGTCTGCCTTATTTCACTTGGCATATTACCCTCCAGGTCCATCCATGGTTTCACAAATAGTAAGATCTCATTGTTTTTCAGGGTTGAGTCCTAGGCCACATCTTCGTTATCCATTCGTCTCTCATTGAACACTTAGGTTGCTTCCATATCTAAACATAGGAATGCATACATCTTTTCAAATAGTGTTTTAGTTTTATATGGATAAATATCCAGTAATGAAATTACTGGATCAAAAAGTATTTATATTCTTACATTTTTTGGAAAATCTCCATATTTTTTCCACAGTATCTGCGTCAATTTACATTCCCACTAATACTGTAGGAGAGCTTCTTTTTTCTTCACATCCTTGCCAACACTTGTTTCTTGTCTTTGTGATACTAGCCATTCTGACTGGTGTAAGGTGATATCTCATTATAGTTTTGACTTTCATTCCCTGGTAATTAGTGATGTTGAACCTCTCTTCACATGTCTGTTCACCATGTGTATGCTTTCTTCGGAAAAATGTCTATTCAGGTTCTCTGCCCATTTTTAACCAGATTATTATTATTATTTGGGGGGGGTGGCCTTGTGTAAATTCTTCATATGTTTTGGATATCAACTGCTTATTGGATATGCCATTTGCAAATATCTTTTCCTATTCATTAGGTTTCATTCATTTTGTTGATAGTTTCCTTTCCTGTGCAAAAGTTTTTATTTTGATGTAGTCCCAATGGTTTATTTTTGCTATTGCTATTGTGTCCCTTGCCCAGGAGACAAATTTAGAGAAATGTTGCTAAGTAAGAGATTACTACATATGTATTTTCTTCTAGAAATTTTATGGTTCATGTCTCACATTTAGGTCTGTAATGAATTTTGAGTTTACTTTTGTATTTGGTATATCAACGTAATCCAGTTTCATTCTTTTGCATGTACCTGTCCAGTTTTCCCAGAACTACTTATTAAAGGGAATTTTTCCCACGGAATATTCTTGCCATCTTTGTTGTAGATTAATTGACCATGTAAGTGTAGGTTTATCATGAAATCTAGAATTCTGATACCTTCAGCATTGTTCTTTCTCAAGATTGCTTTGTCTCTTTGGGATTCTTTGTGATTCCGTATAAATTTTAGGACTATTTGTTCTAGTTCCATGAAAAATACTGTTGGTATTTTCATAGAAATTGCACTGAATCTGTAGATTGCTTTAGGTAATATGGGCATTTTAACAATATTAATTCTTCCAATCCATGAATATGGTATATCTTTCCATTTTGGTTGTGTTGTCTTTAATTTCTTACATCAATTTATTAAAGTTTGCAGAATACAGGTATTTTATCCCCTTGTTAATTTTATTCTTAGACTTTTTTTGGTGCAATTATAAATGGCATTTTTTAAAAATTTCTCTTTCTGCTACTTTGTTATTAGTGTATAGAAACAACATATTTCTGTATAATAATTTTGTGTCCTGCAAGTTTACTGAATTAATTTATTGCTCCTAATAGTTTTTTTGTGTGGAGTCTTTATTTGTTTTTAATGTAGAGCACCATGTCATCTGCAAATACTGCTAACCAATTAACCAGTCTGGATGCCTTTTACTTCTTTCTCTTGTCTTAGTAGCATAGTTAGCACTTCCAGTACTCTCTTGAGTAAAAATGACAAGAGTGGATATCCTACTCTTATTCCTCATTTTAGAGGAACAGCTCTGTTTTTCATCAGTTAGTAGGACATTAGCTGTGGTTTTGACATATATGGACTTTATTATGTTGAGATATGTTTCCTCTAAACCCATTTTGTTGAGAGTGTTTATGAGTGAGTACTGAATTTTGTCAAGTGCTTATTCTGCATCTTTTGTGATGGTCATATTATTTTTGTCCTTCATTTTGTTAATGTGTATCACATTGATTGATTTGCAGATATTGAATTATCCTTGCATCCCCAGAATAAATCCCACTTGAATGTGGTGAATGATCCTGTTCATATATTGTTGAAAGTTGTTTGCAAATACTTCCTTGGGGAATTTTGCTTCTCTGTTCATCAATGAGTTTTTTGTAGTGTCTTTGGATTTTGTATCAGGGTAATTCTGGCACTGGGAAATTAATTTGGAAGTTTTTATTTTATTGATTTATTTTTTAAGTCTTCTTTCAATGTTTTGTAGAATTCACTTGTGATTCCATCTGATACTGGACTTCTGTTTGTTGGGAGTTTTTTGTTTTTTGTTTTGTTTTGTTTTTTATTACCAATTCAATGTCCTTACTAGAAATCAGGCTGTTCAGATTTTTGTTATTCAGCTTTGAAAGATTGTCTGTTGTTAGGAACTTATCCATTTCTTCCAGGCTGTCCAAATTGTTGCCATATAATTTTTTATACTAATCTCATTATCCTTTTATTTTATCTGGCTCATCTTTCCTTCTTTTCTTGATGAGTTTGAATAAAAGTTCATCAATTTTATCTTTTCAAAGAACTAACTCTTGGCTTTACTCATTTACATTGTGTTTTTTTAAATTTTTGTCTCTATTTCCACTCTGACCTGTATTATTTCCTTCTAACCTTGAGCTGTGTTTGTTCTTTTTTCTAGTTCATTTAGGTGTACGATGTTTACTTAAGATCTTTCTTGTTTCTTCAGATAGTACTGTATTGCTATAAATTTCTTTCTTAGAACTTTTGCTTTTGCTGCATCCCCCAAATTTTGGATCATTGTGTTTTTATTTTAGTCTATTTCCATGTATTTCTTTATTTCCTCTTTGGTTTCTTCTTTTACCTATTGGTAATTTAGTACCATGTTGTTTAGCCCCCATGTGCTTCTGTTTTTGTTTTTTGTTTTTTCCCAGCATTTTCTTATGATTGATTACTAGCATGTTACTATTATGATCAGAAAAGAAGCTTGGTAAAATTTAAGTCTACTTACTAATTTATTGAAATTTGTTTTGTGGCTTACCATGTGATATATCCTGGAGAATGTCCCATGTGTAGTTGAGAAGAATGTGCTCTGTTGTTTTGGGATGGACTGTTCTGTAACTATCTGTTAAACCACCTGGTCTAATATGTTGTCCAAAGACACTGTTTTCTTATTAATATTCTGCCTGGGTGATCTATACTGATTTATGTGGGGTATTAAAGTTCTCTATTAATATTGGGTTACTGTCAAGTTTTCTCATTACGGCTAGCAATATTTTTTTTATGTGTCTGCTTCCATGTTGGGTGTGTAGATACTACAATTGTATCTTCTTATTGCATTATTATGCGTGATGGTGTGGACCTCCTTGGGTCATTTTGTTCAGAACTGTAATTCCTGAAGCTAAATGTCTGTTTCTTTTCCCAGGTTAAGGAGGTTTTCAGCTATTATTTCTTCAAATATGCTTTCTGCTCCTTCCTTTCTCTTCTCCTGGAATTTGTATAATGTGAACATTTATTCACTTTATATTGTCTAAGAGATCTATTAATATATACTCTTTTTTAAAACTTACTGTTTTTATTTTTACTGTTCAGCTGGGATGCTTACCATTATCCTGTCTTCCAGATTACTCATCCTTTCTTCTGTATCTTCTAATCTACTGTTGATTCCCTCTAGCATATGTTTCATTTTAGTTACTGTTTTCTTCCACTCTGGTTCTTTTTTATATATTCTATTTCCTTGTTTAAATTCTGAATTCTTCCACTCTTCTCCAGTCCAGTGAGCATCTTTATGACCAAAAAATGTCTATAATACATGTGCACACTTATTAATTTACTAAATGTATGTTTAGTACCTCAATGGTATTAAACATATAATGTAAAACTAATTGTTTTTGGAAAAAATATGCTTAAAATGCTTAGACAACTTATAGATTTGATACAAGAAGAAATGAACTATGGTGTTAATTCTATACAGAGTCAATTTGTTTACAAATTAGTCTGCATTAGTGATTTTAGCAACAATTTTCTTAATCATAATGTCATAAAATGTTTACTTAATCTAAAAATTATTAAATTTTCATTGGCTTACCCAATGATTTTCAGGAAAATCCTTTTCAAATCTACAGAACATAGGCATGTTCTTATGTGATGGTATAAGCAAGAGACAACAGCCATCTAGTACTAACGTCTATAGATCACTAAAGGAATAAAAGTGGATGGAGTCTGAAAGAGTGAAATTTTGTCATATTTTACTACATTATGATGAGATGTTTACTATTTCATTAAAGCAGTTTCACATAAAAACACTTCACAGTTTGCTTGGTGTGCTTTTATTTTTCAGACTTTTCCTTATCCTGTTTCTGAGGCCTAGGAAATCATAACGCCTGTCTTGTTTTAGTGAAAATATAAAAAACTGAATATAATTTTATGAGAAAATTGTTTTAGAAATAAAATTAATAACATTTTAAAATTACGCACATGAGGTATGCTATAGTCTATCAGTGGTTACTTAAGGTTTATATTTGCCACACGAACTTGTACCAATTTCCCTCACCCCAGAAAATCTGCAGCAGATTCATGCATATGTGGACATACTTGTATCCTTCATCTGCATTAGTTTTTTTGTTCAAAAATTGTCACCTTATAAATAAGGTTATTTTTGAAACTAGTCACTGGTGGGATTTTGATAGCAATTTTTATCCCTACAGTAAATTCCTGGTCTCTGTTTTTTATTATATTCATTTCCTATAGTTAGTACTTCTAGTCTTAAATACTTTTTAACTGCTTTATCTTTCTTCCATCCTTTTTTCTCCCTTTAATTCTATCATTCTGTCCCTCCTTCTTCCCCCATCCTCTTTTCTCTCCCCCTTTCTCTTTTTCTGCTTATTTGAAACCTATAACATATTAGAGTTAAGGCTTATTTCAAAAAACCTTCATTTGTACATTACACCAGATTTGTCATGATTTTAACAATGTACCTAAGGTTAAAATATTGTTTCTGATACTAATGTATTCAGCTCCATATAGGATGAATAATAGGAACTTTATTATTCTTCCTTGTAATTTCCCCCTTTATATTACATTTCAGATTAACCTTTGTTCTCAAGTGGTTTCTGGGAGATATTTCACTGATACCAAGGCTACTATCACTCAGAACGTACAGGGAAAGAAAAGCAATGATGAGATTACTCTGATACCTTAAGATTCTGGAGGGAAATTACATTTCTCTGAGAATTTTTTTGCTACCAGTTGCTAACAGTGCTAGTTATGGTTCCGTAGGAAATAGTCCTGTGTTCCACTATTATAAACTGTCAATAGAAACCATGGTTCTTATAAAAGTGTACTTTTATCTCCACAGATTCATAGTAATTTAAATCCTTAGCTCTCCATGTTTAGAGCAGTTTATAAACTGAGGCAAGGACAAAGCCAGTTTTAAACAAATAATTGCTGGGCTTCACAGTATGCAGAAATGCTTCCTGGTTATTTTAAAAAGGAAATATTGTGTGTATACCTGTAGTTATTTCATATTTAGCAGACCCTTTTTCAACAGCTTCCTTTTTTTTGGAGCTCATTGCCCATTTTCACTTAGCTGGCTCTCTGGGCATTATGCCCAGCTTGGATTACTGTTTGTTTATTATAATTTACATTATCCAGGATAGTGTTTTTAGCCGGGTGCCTTAGAAATTATTATAATTAGGTAGCAAGGAATACATTTATTAAGCACATAAGTACATTAGGTCATCAAAGATGTTTTTCACACATCAGTTCAAATAATAGGTTTATATATAAAGTATTTGTGATCTTGTAACCTGGTAACCTTTTGTCTTTAAGCCAGTTGAGATTGTTTCATGTCTAGATGGATTTTCTCTTCCTTTTATTCCAAGAGCAACCCTGTATTAATATCCCTTGCTATTTCGCACTTTTAAGTGAAAAGGGAGAACATGAGCTTTAAGTGACATGTACTCCAGATAAAAGAAAGTGATTAGATAGGTAGAAGCTAAAATGAGATGACTTAAGTACTTATTAGTTAGGATTTGCTCAATAAAACAGAAAATACTCTTAAGTATTTTAGGAGGAAGCGATGTAGTACAGGGAATTAAAAGCTTACACAGCATATGCTGAGTAGGGAGAGAAAAGATCAGGGAGAACCATTCCTGGAATAGAAAATCAGGAAAAATGGAGACAGAAATTATAATGAAAGTGTTATGTATACTTACCATCAATATTATATATATATGTATAATTTATAAAATTATATATATATATAGTATTATATACTATAATTAGTATACTAAGTAAAGAAGTTAGGTGGCTGGAGAAAAATTACCTTGAAGTAAGCAAAACCTCATGGAAAGGCAAAGTGATTGCCAATAATATGATAAATATAGAGAGCAGAAAATGGAAAATTATACCTATAATTTTTAATTTGCTTTCTTTATTTTTCAGTGTTTGTTTTTGAGAAAGAGTATGAGTGGAGGCGGGGCAGAGAGAAAAGGTGACAGAATCCAAGCAGACTCCATGCTGTTAGCACAAAGCACAATGTGGGGCTTGGGCCCAAGAACTGTGAGATCATGACCTGAGAAGAAGTCAGGTGCTCAACTGACTGAGCCACCCAGGACCCCTTATAGCTGTAATTTTTAATTGTGTACAGATCTCATGTATGTCCTTAAATTCTTCCCTTAGCTCTTAAAGTCCATTTTTATTAAGTCTGTTATATGCCATGCCATTTTTCATAAAGTCCATGTTGCTTTAATAAATGAGGGGTGTCTGGGTGTATCAGTTGGTTAAACGTCCGACTTCGACTCAGGTCATGATCTCATTGTTGGGGAGTTCAAGCCCCACGTTGGGCTCTGTGCTGACAGCTCAGAGCCTGGAGCCTGCTTTGGGTTCTGTGTCTCCTTCTCTCTCTCAAAAATAGATAAACAAAATAATTTAAAAATATGCAACAAATGAAGTAATTTTCTGAAATTAGGCTTGAATTCTCTAAAAATAATGCACTATACACAAATGTCTGTTTTATTTCAAACCTCTTATTAGCCTAATGTTGACCAGGAAACAGAAAAGTCAAGATAGGAGTGAAAACTATCGAGATTGTTTTATATCTACAACTCTCACCCCTGGGAAGACTGAAAATCCTGGCCAATTGAAAGAGCAAAGTAGACACCAGGACAAGTAGACAGCAGAGTGTGCTTTAGAAAGATGAGTCCAACTGTTTTTCAGCCAACTTCCCTTTTTATACAGCTGTAACAGTGGTAAAACAAGCAATGTAAAACAAGCCTACTTGATTTTTGGTGTTAGTCAAAATTGAATTAGTCATAAAAAAAGAACAGGTTTGCAGTATCACTAGAAACTTTCAAAAAGAGAGTAAAATCAGTATTTTATGAATACCTGAATTTAAAAACTTCTGTATTCATGTGTTCCCAACTTTTTTTTTTTTTTTTTTTAACGTTTTCTTTATTTTTGAGACAGAGAGAGACAGAGCATGAACGGGGGAGGGACAGAGAGAGAGGGAGACACAGAATCGGAAGCAGGCTCCAGGCTCTGAGTCATCAACACAGAGCTCGACGCGGGGCTCGAACTCACGGACCGCGAGATCGTGACCTGAGCTGAAGTCGGACGCTTAACCGACTGAGCCAACCAGGCGCCCCCATGTGTTCCCAACTTTAACACGCAGTTCCAAGTGCATTTCGCTTTAATTTAGGCACTTTTTACTTCATTTGTTCAAGTTTCTTCTCATTCAAAGATCATCATTATATTTTGGGTCTCCTTGGTAGGGCAACTAGAAACTATATTACCTGTAGGCTTTTATTAAATCTTAGCTCTTCTCATACAAGCCACCTCACTGTTGTGATCAAAAACATTTACTAATTACCAAATGTTTGCTAGTTTTTCCTCTAAGCTTTTGACCTGTAGATCTTTTTGAATAGCAACATCATTAGTTTTACTTCTATAAAATAAGCTTCATACAGATTTTTCCCTGTACTACAAGGTATAAAATTCTTTTCTGTATTTCCTATATTAATTGCCTCTTCTAATTTTGACCACTCAAAAAATAAGATAGATAATCTTATTTATGAATATAGAACACAGATCTAATTAACATCAAATAATAATCAGTATGTTAAAAAGAAAAATGTCTTCCCTACTTCTAGAATTTACATCAATATTGATAAATATATTGATATCATTTCATATATTATACCAATAAAAACAATATACAATCTACATATGTGCCAAAAATCATTTGAAAAATGTAGATATTAATATTTACTAATAATTTTTATGAGAACAGATTGCATGTATATGCCACTAAAATTACATATGCACATTTATAGAAAATGAGCAAACTTTTCTAAATGTTAAAACATAGGAGATACCCAAGTTGGGAATAAAACAACTCTTACTTGGCCTTGTTTTATAAGTGGTGGACAGTAGAAGTAGGCAAGAAGAAAGTATAAATGTTAACATGCAGTAATTTAAAAATTTACCCATAGGGCCGCCTGGGTGGCTCAGTTGATTGAGTGACCAACTTCAGCTCAGGTCATGATGTCAGGGTCCATGGGTTTGAGCCCCGCGTCAGACTCTGCACTGACAGCTCAGAGCCTGGAGCCTGCTTCAGATTCTGTGTCGCCCCCTCACTCTCTGCCCCTCCCCCACCCCTAAGAATAAATAGACATTATTTTTTTTTAATTTACCCAGAGTACACTATTTTCTTTTGAAAATCCCCAATATTGAAAATCTATTTGAAAAAGAACAGGTAATAAAGGTCACTAAAAATAAAATAGCTGACATTCTTCCTACATAAAAAAGACCAATATTTTAGTAATTTGATAAAACAAGGGCCATTCTATGTTTCCATTCCTAGAACCTTTAATATTATAAAGATGCTAATTACCTAAATTACTCTTTTGATTTTAAAAATTACCAAAAATATTTCATAGGTTTATTATTCTTTTTAAGTTTATTTATTTTGAGAGAGAGTGCAAGCGACAGTAGGGGAGGGGCAGAGAGAGGGAATCCTAATCACCATCAGCATGAGCTCAATGCAGGGGCTTGATCTCACAAATTGCAAGATTATGACCTGAGCTGAGATCAAGAGTCTGATGTTTAACTGACTGAGCCACCCAGATGCCCCTATTATTCTTTCTACTAAAAAAAAAACAAAAAAACAAAAAAAAAAACCAAAAAACAAAAATCTAGAGTTTATGTAGAAATACATACAAAAATAATACAAAATGGGAAAAATTATTTGTCACTATTGTATAGCAGTTGTCTAATTTTAGCTGCATCAGAATCACTAAGAGGGACTGCAAACTAAGTATTAGGGACCTAACACTTTATTACATTATCATTTTGTAACATTTTTCAGATTTATATTTTCACATTATGCTATTTGATTCTCTTCATTGAATGAGGATCCACCCTTTCTCAGTATCTTTCTCTTCTTATCTTGGCCATGCTTGCAAGGAACAAGGAATTTTTCTTTCTTTTTTTTTTAAGGACATTTATTTATTTATACAATTACAATGATCTTTTTTATTGGTATCGTAACACACTGACTTTTTTGATAATTAAGGCATTCTGCATACACAGTATCTCAGCTTGGACAGAAAATTTAAATGTTGATTTATGCTAGATATAGGCCATTTATGAAAAACCCACAGTTAGAATCATATTCACAGACCGAAAGCCTTCCCTTGAAGATAAGCAACAAGAAAAGGGTGCCTGCTTTTACTGCTGCTGTTCAATATTTTACAGAAAGCTCTAGCCAGAGGAATTAGACAAGAAAAATAAATAAAAGACATCCAAATTGCAAAGAGGTAGAACTATGTCTGTTCATGGATGGCAGGATTCTATATTTAGAAACTCCCAAAGAAAATCCACAAAAATGTGCTACATTGATACTGTGTTACAGAAACCTTAGAAAACTAATACAGTCACATTCTGAAGTTCCGGGGTGGGAGGAGGCACTATTCAACCCACCACACTGGGATTTCAGATTCCTTTACCAACATTTACTCTTCTATTGGGAGTTTTTCTATTAGTTTATTTTCAAAACACTCAGTTTTATATTTACTTACACTTTCACTTTTATTATTTCCCTTATTCTTTTGCTTTTTGGTCCCCAGTTTCACAAAGTGATTATACTTCTTTTTTCTTCAAAAACAAAGATTTAGAACTACAACATTTTCTCTCCTTTGGTTATCATAGTTTTTCATGTGAAGTACCTTTCTTTCAAATTGTCTATTTTTTCAGTTGATGGCTCTTTCCATAATTTGGCTATTGTTGAATGGATAAAGAAATTGTGGTTTATATACACAATGGAATACTACGTGGCAATGAGAAAAAATGAAATATGGCCTTTTGTAGCAACATGGATGGAACTGGAGAGTGTGATGCTAAGTGAAATAAGCCATACAGAGAAAGACAGATACCATATGGTTTCACTCTTATGTGGATCCTGAGAAACATAACAGAAACCCATGGGGGAGGGGAAGGAAAAAAAAAAAAAAAGAGGTTAGAGTGGGAGAGAGCCAAAGCATAAGAGACTGTTAAAAACTGAGAACAAACTGAGGGTTGATGGGGGGTGGGAGGGAGGGCAGGGTGGGTGATGGGTATTGAGGAGGGCACCTTTTGGGATGAGCACTGGGTGTTGTATGGAAACCAATTTGACAGTAAATTTCATATATTAAAAAATAAAAAAAAAACAAAAAAAAACAAAAAAAAAACAAATTGTCTATTTTTGTCTATTTTACTTATTCTTTTATCTAATGGTTATATAGGTAGTGTACTTCATTGATTTTAAAGTGCTGAAGACTTTTTAGTTACCTTTGATTGTTTCTAATCCATTGGCTTTTAAATAGAAAATATAGGGGCGCTTGAGTGGCTCAGTCGGTTAAGCGTCCGACTTCGGCTCAGGTCATGATCTTGGGGTTCGTGAGGTCAAGCTCCGCGTCGGGCTCTGTGCTGACAGCTCAGAGCCTGGAGCCTGTTTCAGATTCTGTGTCTCCCTCTCTCTCTCTCTGACCCTCCCCCGTTCATGCTCTGTCTCTAAAATAAATAAACGTTAAAAAAAATTAAATAGAAAATATAGATTGTAGAATTACTGAAGTTTTCTGTATGTTCAAATACACAATCATTTTCATAATGGTCTATCAACATACAAGATTGTTTATATATTCTATATGGGCTATCTACATATGTTTATATATGTGTAAATTAAGTTTAATGGCTATTACCCAATTCTTTCATTTACTTGGTTATATTTTGTATATTAGATGTACATATGTATACATATATGTATGTATATGTGACTATGTGTGTGTGTCTCACACAGACACATACAGACACACACACATCCCTAGCTAGGTATTTATGCTGTTTTCTTTGCCTTTTATTCTGATATATAGCTGCTATTAATTTCAAGCACATATTTATTGTCTTATTTTCTGGGTACTTCAATATCCATGAAGATAAACCAATTTCACTTTATTGAACCTCTCTTCTCTTTACCATCTTACCTCAGTCATTATCTCTTACCATGAGCCTCAAACCTTTGTTTTTGCCAAAAGCAGCACCCTTAAAAATGTTAGTCTCAAGTGTTCCTATTTATAATAAACATATTCTAGTTTATTTCCAGCTCACACTCTCCAGTAACTCAACTCTATTAACACTTGTATTTACCAGGACTTAAATAATTTTGCCACTTTTTCATCCTCTCTCATCTCCTTGACATCACTCATTCTATAGTCAACCTATTATAATCTCCCCCCATGCATCTATCTTCAACTCTTCTGTGTATTTTTTCCTGTCAATTTGACCTTTGGTAAATTCTGATCCTTAGCTTTTCCACTTCTGACTGTAACTGGAGAAAAGCAGTCCAGCTGAGGGGTTCCCTTTAAATTCATGACAAGTACTCTTAGTCATGTGCTTAGCTCTTTAACAGAATAACATGGTTGTATTTAGAATAACCATGACACCTGTGAAATCTCAGATATATTTTCTTGTTGTTTCTCCATTTTTTGTACCTTGATTTCTCAGGAATAGAATGACTTTCTCTGCACTCTTGTGCACATACAGATGATTCCAGTATTATTTGTAAACAAGATAGAAATATTTCTCCCTTGCAGGTGCCTTGCTTCAAACAGTGTACTGCTCCAGTTCCCATATGCCATGTACACAAAAAATATTAGATGGCATTTACCTTCTTTCCTCTGTTTCCCTCCTTTATTGTTTCTTCAATGAGCTTCTTGGAAAATTTCCCATAAGCCTTCCTCCTCAACTCATAAATTTTGCTAAGTTAGTTGTGTAGTTATTATAATTTTATTTTTACTCTGTCCTGTTTATATAATTCTGGCATATCTATCTTATGGCTGTAGAGAGATATGCAGATATACATGCTATCAAGATTAATTTATTACAATTCTTTGTTCTTCATTTTTTTCACTTTTGACATTTCCTTTAGAGATCATTTGTTGTTCTACTGATTGACAAAACTTGCCTGAGATCATGTACTTGGGTGACATAAGATGTGAATCTATGCCCATTACCGGGTATCTCTATTTCTTCCTAACAGGTTAACAATTCCTTTGCTAGTCATGATTTCGAGGGTAAGTTAATTTAATAGGATATAGAAGTTATTTCTCTTTATTCCACTACCCAGTGTTGCATATAGAAGTCTAATGTCAAAAGAAATCTTTTACTTTGCTGCTAATCTCTACTTCCTACCTAGAAGCTTGTATGACTTACTCTTTATACTTAAGAGTTTATAAAATTTTAACAGAAATGCCAAGATGTATCTTTGCTTATCAATCTACCTTGAAACTTAGTGAGTCCTTTCAATGGACCCCCAGGTCTTCTCAGATCAACACAATATTCTCATAATTTTTAATTATTATTTCTTCTATGATTATTTTTATTTATACTCCTAGAAAACCATATGTTCCTATACTAATTTTCCCTGACTTCTTTTTTATTCCTCACACTGACTTAAAGGCATGGCATCAGGATGAACTTCCATAAGAAAATTCTAATTTTACAAGTGACAACATGTACCATCTCTAAAGGCCCTCCCTGAGGGGAAAAGAGTATGACAATCTGAAAGATTTGCCAACCGCACTGGTGAATTCTGACATTGCTGCTTTTGTTGATTCTCAGCAGTGGGTGACTGTCCCATATTGTCAGATGTTGTGCTTCAGTGAGCACTTACAGTGAGCTGAATGGCTGATGCTCTTAGGTGATCCCAAACAAGTTACAGTCTACAGCATTTCTTCTTGCTTCTTGATGATGTCCAGACCAGTCTACTTATTCTCATCCAATACATGTATCATTAGAAAAAAAATAGCCATTATACTTTTGGACTATGGATAGACTCAAAGGTTTGCTGCTGGCAAGTTGACAGATGGATTATTAGGAATTCCACGAATGTGATATTTTTAAAATGTCTATTGCATACAGAGTATCAAAATAAGTCATGAAATAACTAAAATGCCAAAATGAGCCAAGGAGCTATTCCTTTAAACATATTCCAACCTAACAATATTGGTATTTTGATGAGAACAACACACTTTTACTTCTAGGTAAACTTGCACATAGGTGTGCAATGAATCAGAGTCTAGACAATGAGGATAATATAACACCTCCTATTGCACCTGCCTTTGGCTGTGTTTAAACATAAATATTTAGGATTTTAGAAAACATATAAAATCTATATAGCCTCCACATTTTTATTGTTTCAGACTCTCCTTATATGAAAAAAGATAAAAACAATGCAACATCATTAGTGACTATTTTAAAACTTAAAGAGGGGTGCCTGGGTGGCTCAGTCGGTTGAGCGTCCGAATTCGGCTCAGATCATGATCTCACAGATCATGGGTTCAAGCCCCGCATCAGGCTCTGTGCTGACTGCTTGCTCAGAGCCTGGAGCCTGCTTCAGATTTTGTGTCTCCTCTCTCTCTGCCTCTCCCCCACTCACGCTTTGTCTCACTCTGTTTCTCAAAAATAAATAAATGTAAAAATAAAATAAAAAAATAAAACTTAAAGAGGAATGAGCATTGGGTATTGTATGTGAGGAATCACTAAATTCTACACCTGAATCTAATATTACAGTGTATGTTAACTGCAATTTAAATAAAAGCTTGAAACTACCAAAAATAAATAAAACTTAAAGTAGGTAACAAATAATCATTACCTAAATTAAAAAAAAATATGCAGGTCATTTAGTAACTTAATGTTAATTTTTATTTTCATTTGACACAATATTTAAGAAATAAACTTAAGATATGGGACATGTGTATCAAACTATTCACAAAGAATATGGATGATATCATAGTTTAACTTATAGATAATGAAAGAATTGTGCTTAAAATGTTTCACTAAATGTAGAAAAACATGAAAAACATTGTAAAGAGCAAATAAAAAGTGACGAACTAATTTTTATTCTAGCAGTATTAGAAGTATGAACAAATGTGATTTTGTCAAAGCAATCTTTTCCTATTAATAAGTATAATGTATTTTCTGGAAAAATTGTATGGCTACTAATGTGTCTTAATTATAGGCAGGTTAATATTCAAAGGCATATGACGTTGACAATTTCAAAATATATCTCTCAAACTCTTAATTTTTTTATATCAAAACTGACCAATGACTGAAAACCTGAAACTTTGTTATATGTAACTAAAATGAAAGTAATTTAACTTAGATCAGTCTGGTAATTAATTAGTTTCATATGTTTAGCGGTTAATCCAAATTTTCTTTTTTTTTTTTTTTTTTTGTATATCTATTGAAACTCATAAGATGGTAAGGGTGCTAGTATATTTTTTTAAAGTTTTAATTTTACATCCAAAGTTAGTTAACATAGAATGTTATTTTAATTTTGGGGGTACAATACAGAGATTCAACAATTCTGTATATCACCTGGTGCTTAACATGACAAGGGCACTCCTTAATCCCTATCACCTGTTTAACCACCCCTCCCCCCAACTCTGGTAACCATCAGTTTGTTCTCTGTAGTTAAAAGTTTCTTGGTTTATCTCTCTTTTTTCTCTTTGCTCAATTGTTGTGTTTCTATTTAAATTTTTATTACATTTATTTATTTTTGAGAGAGAGAGCGCGCACAAGAGGGGGAGGGGCAGAGAGAGAGGGAGACACAGAATCCGAAGCAGGCTCCAGGCCATAAGCTATCAGCACAGAGCCCGACACGGGGCTTGAACTCACAGACCTTGAGTTCGTGACCTAAACCTAAGTCGGACACTTAACTGACAGAGCCACCCGGCCGCCCCTCATTTTTTGTGTTTCTTAAATTCCATATATGAGTGAAATTATATGGTATTTGTCTTTCTTGGGCTGACTTATGTTTCTTAGCATTATATTCTCTAGCTCTGTCCATGTCATACAAATGGGAAGATTTCATTCTTTGTTATGGCTGAGTAATATTCAGTAATATGGCTGAGTATATATATACCACCTCTTCTTTTTTTTTAATCTTTAATTATTGTTGACAGAGTTTGAGCTGGGGAGGAACAGGGAGAGAGAGGGAGACACAGAATCCAGGCTGTAAGCTATCAGCACAGAGCCCGACGCGAGGCTCCAACTCACAAACCATGAGATCATGACCTGAGCCAAAGTCGGCGGCTTAACTGACTGAGCCACCCAGGTGCCCCTATATCACCTCTTCTTTACCCATTCATCAATTAATGGACACTTAAGCTGCTTCTATATCTTGGCTATTGTCACTAAATCTGTTAGAAACATTGAGGTGCGTATATCCCATTGAACTACTGTTTTTGTATTCTTTGTGTAAATATCCAGTGGTAAGATTGCTGGGTCATAAGGTAGTTCCATTTTTTTTTATGTTTTTGTGGAACTCCCATACTCTTTAACACAGTTGCTGCACCAGTTGGCATTACCAACAGTACAAGAGGGTTCCTTTCTTTCTACATGTTTGCCAACACTTGTTACGTGTGTTGCTAATTTTAGCCATTCTGACAGGTGTGAGGTGGCATCACATTGTAGCTTTGATTTGCATTTCCTTGATGGGAAATGATAATATTTTCCCATTAAGTGCCCCTCTTCATATTTAGTGTAGCAGAAATTTTATTGTATCAAAAATTGTTCTTATTTGATCACAATGACACCCGATAAACCCTGACATAATTTTCAGTATCACCTATATTGGCTTCCTACACCAGTATTTTATTTATTTTTTTTTCCTTTTTTTTTCTATTTTTTTTTTATTTTTTAATATATGAAATTTACTGTCAAATTGGTTTCCATACAACACCCAGTGCTCATCCCAAAAGGTGCCCTCCTCAATACCCATCACCCACCCTCCCACCCCCCATCAACCCTCAGTTTGTTCTCAGTTTTTAACAGTCTCTTATGCTTTCTACGCCAGTATTTTAAAGACACAAACTTTTGCTAACAATAAATATATTAAATTCCCTTAATAGTAACACAGACATTTCCATAAAAATAAAGGCGAGACAAAAGAAATTGAAAGTTTCAAGCATATTAAGATTTAGGTCTTTGAATTAATTCACTTGGGAGAAATGTGTGATCTCACTAAAACCATTCCTTCTTCTAGATCTTTATATAGAAACATTCATATACAAGAAAACATAAAGGCAACCAGAAATCCTATGCATTATTCTTTTCACTTGTTAAAATTCTTATGTGCAGTGTGGCTTTAACAGAATATCCTATTTTGTGGGTAATAACTTGAAATAAGCAAACTACAGAGAGGTTTTATAGTTTGGAGGCAATATGGAGTTTTATAAGAACTCATCTAATAGTTAGGAACATTTCCCTTTGAAACTTTCATATCCAAGATCATTGGCAATCACTTCTATGTGTGTGTCTGTGTGTGTGCATTTGTTTAGATATTTCACAAGTTAATGACGAAGTTCTTCCTTGTAACACCTGTCAAGAAATCTCATGTATGACAGCTTCTATTTTTCACCCCAGAGAAATACATGAATTGCTTCCTATTTGAGAAAGACCTTACTCTGTTTTAAAGCAATGCTTTTGCATGACTGCATACAGTCACTTGAAAAGCTTCTGAAATCACAGATTCCTTGGTAGCACCCTTGAGATTCTGATTCAGTAGGCTTGCAGTGGGCCTAAGAATTTACATTTGTAAAAACCAGGAATAATTATATTTCTGCTTGTCTGAGGAACACACCTGGGGGTAGCTAGAACATCATTTGTAATTCTGTTGCCTTAAGTTTTAGATTTGATACATATGTTTCCCGTTATTTGGGGCATAAAGTCTTACATTGTAATTATAGGACCAGCATTGTTTATTCTTATAAAAGTTATGAACTAGGTCCTAGGATTTTCTGAATTCTTGGGAACTATATATTCCCTCACGATTTACTGATTTTTCTTGACCAAGTTTATAGCTCACTTCCGCTCATATGAGGCATGCTCATAGCTCAGCAGGAAAACATTATTCCTTTCCATAGGTCAATTCTTACAACTAAGGATCTTCATCCTTTCTCAGAGGATCTTCACCTTCTAACCCTCTGCCCACATCATATTCACAAGGTAAAAATATGACTAATTAAAATGCAATGACATTTGTATTGTGTAATGATTATGGTCACAAATTCTGAGGCAGACTGCTTGGATTCAAATCCCAACTCCTACTTCTAAACTCCGTGATCTTGGGCAGATAACTTTTATAATTTGTGTTCAGAGTAATTTACTCTCAAATGGGCATGAAAAGAATAGTACCTTACTCATAAATGAAATTCTTTGAACAATTTATGCTATATAGTATTCTCTAAGTCTTTATTATCATTTTTCTAAATGTATTTTTTTTCCAGTTTAAACAACACAATCTTGACAAGAGAACTGGTTGTGATTTACACAGTTCTGGTCTCCACCTATGAATCTATTTGAAAGTCTTTTAACCTAGGGCTTTACAACAAAGGATTGTTGTTGGCTTTTAAAGATTGTCCTATTATAGATCACGTTATAGATCATAACACACCCTTAAACAAAACCAATCTTATAAGTGAATAACTTCTGGTGTGTTATGATAGCAAATATATATTGGTCTCTGACCCTGGTTCCTGATACAGAGCTCCTAAAAGCCTTGTCTTTTTCTGGATGATAAAAGTGACTTTTGTTCTCATGAGGTGGTTCCAGATGGCTCCTGGATGAAGGGAGATGTGGGAAAAAACAAGAAGCTTGGAATTTTCAGCTCTACACCTCATACTCTTGGCAAGAGCTGAAAATAGAGTTAATGATTGAGTATCCCCATAAGATGAAACCTCTATAAAATCCCCTGATGGTAGGGTTCAGAGAGCTTTCAAGTTGGTTGACATAAAAAGGTGCTTGGAAAGAGGTACATTTCTCCACACCCATTCCCACATGCCCTGCTCTCTTTCATCTGGCTGTTTATCTGTATTCCTTATCACATTTTTTTAATTAACTAGTAAACGTAAGTTTTCTCCTGAGTTCTGTGAGCCATTCTAGCAAATTAATCAAATCCACGGAGAACCTCTGATTTATAGCCAAGTGGTAGAGATAACAACCAAAACTTTTGATTGGCATCGTATGTTAGAGAGGGTGGTTGGAAACTCTAATTTAGCTGGCCAGTTGGAAGCACAAGTGATAGCTGAGGCTTATTACTGGTACCAGAATTGTGTGTGGTGGGGTAAGTCTTATATGACTGAAAGCTTAACCTGTGGAACCTTAGAGTGTCAGAATGGAGTTGAACTGTGGGACGCCCAGTTAGTGTCAGAGAGTTGCTTGCTGGTATGAGGAAATCATCCTCTAACATTGGAAATGGTACCAGGATTTATACAGATGTGAATTTGCAATTATTTCAGCTAAGATTTCAGTTGATGTATTGATCAGTATGACTAAGGTAATATCTTTGCTGGGCTAATGGATCTTCACTAATGTATATTCACCAATCAGATTCAAAGCAACATGCACTGTGTATGATTAGAATTCTCTTGGATGAGAGGGAGACTTTTGTGTCCAGGTATATATATCCCTAGTTTGAAATATGTGGAAGTCCCAACACTGTGAGGAACACCACTTATCACTCTCCAAATATAGAAAACATATGTAATTTCTATTTCTACTTAATACTCTATATTGTATAAATTGTGTTGTTATAAGCCCATTATTCCTTTAAAAATCCCCTTGAGGGGTGTCTGGGTGGCTCAGTTGGAAAAGCATCAAATTCTTGAACTGGGCTGTGATCTCAGCTCAGGTCATGATCTCACAGTTCGTGGGTCCGAGCCCCATGTTAGGCTTTGTGCTGTCAGCACAGAACCTGCTTGGGTTCTTCTCTCTCTCTCTCTAAATAAATAAACATCATCTTGAGCTTATCCAAGTACTGCTTAGAGATTAGAAATTGGTTAATCTAATCATATTAAATCTTATATTTTATGAATTAGAGCTTCAAAAACATAAGGCAGGGGCACCTGGGTGGCTCAGTCAGTTAAGTGTCCTGCTTCGGCTCAGGTCATGATCTCACTGTTCGTGGGTTCAAGCCCCACATCAGGCTCTGTGCTGACAGCTCAGAGCCTGGAGCCTGCCTCGGATTCTGTCTCTCTCTCTGTGCCCCTTCCCCACTCGCACTCCATCTTTCTCTCAAACATAAATAAAACATTAAAATATTTTTAAATATTTTTTTTAAAAACATAAGGCACGATTATCATATAATTAGTAGGGATCCAGCATTTTAGACTATAATTTCACTGCTAATGTTGCATCCTTAAGTATAAGCTCTGTGAAGACTAAATCTTTCTCTAAGGGTTGGGAGTGGAGAAAGTTATGCTATAAATTATCTGACCCCAAATCACATACTGCCTAATTTTAAAGATCAATGTTGCGTTATATATGCTGTTTATTTCTATTCTGCAATATTTATCAATGAATTATCATGGAGAGTCAAACTGCCCTGGCAAAGTGGTGCTGTCAGTAGTAACCCTGATTGGAAATTACAATTATTCTGTGGGAAGAAATGTTTGCCCATAAATGTGATTGGCATGGTATCAAAATTTAGAGAAATTGTAGATGAATATTCCATAAGAGTTCACAATATGACACAAAATGATTTCTTTTTAGAAGAATAGTATGGAAAGCACCTTATACAGATAATACTTACACAAACCTAAAAACAAATAAAAGACACTGTATGAGTTAATTAATCAAACTGACCTATGAACCTTGCTGAAAATATTGTCCCACTGTAGTCAGACACATTATACCAGAGTTGAGTTTCTCTGCCTTCCTTTTTAATGAAACCAGCCACCTGTTTATTTGATCAATATCTTCATGTAACAACTTTTCACATGTCCATTAAAAAAAATCACATCCTCATAATTTGTAATGTAGTGATACTATCAATTGTCCTTTGTAGCCATATTATTTATTTTTCTTTCACTCTGTTGTCCTTTAATATCTGTTTATCAGAGATATGTTAATTATACCTTCACTTTAGTCCGCATGGTAAATATTAGATGTTTTCCTGTACACAATGCTGTCGTCTACAAGGTAATTTTATTTGGTGAGTTGATACAATCATTCTACATGCTTTCTTTCATATCCTCCAAAACGAGCTTGGTAATATAAATCACTAAAGAACCAGGCACCTTTTCCTAAAATTTAATAAATTGTAAAGAAAAATGAAAAAAATCAAATTTTAGAGTATACACATTCAATGGAAATATGCATTCTCTTTGCCACCAAAACAAGTACATTCCAATGAAGAAAGATATATTTTAGACTATCAGGAATGTTTGTTTGAAACACTATCTCCCAAGGCACTGTTTTATAACCTCAAAAATTAATATTCAAAACTTCATAAAATGTAAAATAAAAGAAGGATAACACTGAAGATACATATTATATAGATATTCTAAACATTTTGCAGAATAGAGATTCTTGAAGCCCTGGTGATTTATAATTTTCTGCATTTCTGTGATATATTGGTTCACATATTATTTTACAATGTTTCTTTCAGTTTGGGAAATGGCTAGAACATTTTCTCTGAAATATTTACTTCTGCTTAAGTATTTCAGATCTGCAGATGTAAAATTTTATTTATGTTATATAACATGTAAGCATTTAGTTAAATTTACATACTCATCATTGCCTTTGGAGTACTGTGGAATTTAAATCTGCTTTGTATACTAATATTTCAGTTTAACATTGATGGGAGTTATTGGGAGAGAAAGAGGTGGAATAAGGTAAGGCAAGGTGAAGGTAAAGAAAACTCTGGTTTCTAACTAAAGAACAGACTGCAGTAAGGCAAGGGCAGAATTAAAGTTAAGAAAGAATTGCATAAGTTTCCAGCTACAGTGATTAAAAAATAACAATTAGTATTTAAAATAAATCAATAAAGGAAAAACAATCTTATGATTGTTTAAACAGACACAGAGACTCCACAAGATATTGAAACAAAAAGATTAATATGTATTTAAAGGAAAGCTATCATGGTTAAGCACAGTCTTTTAAAACACAGTAGGCTTCTAATTTTTTGATGAGTATTTTAGCTGAATAATTATTTGGGGGGTAGGTGTACAGTGACAGGAAAAAAATTTATGTCAACCTTGAGAGAATTATTGTTTGATGAGAGTGTTCTTAATTGTCTGAGTTTAGATGGTTGTTCAAATGAATGAGCCCATTGCTAATTGGCTTACCTTAAAAATTTTGAGCCTGGCTTGATTGGTTGGTTTTTAGAGTCATGTGTACTGAAGCAAGTTTGTCACTGATCAATTAAGTTTAAACAGTTATCTTATATTCACATATTTAACACTAATTTTGGGGGTTTTTTATCCATAAAATAAACTTTCTTGGAAATAAATGTGATAAAATACAAAATGCATTTGTTAAAAAAGAAACACTCCGGCAAATGAGGAATACGAACTTTGATAGTATTTAGAGGCAATGTCCAGTTACCATTATTACGTATTGAAATGTTGATGTATTTTCCCTGAAATAAGAATGAGGACAGTTTCTATTCAATATTACACTTTAGGTCCAAGCCAGTGTAATAAAACAAATTATATATATAATTTTTAAACACACACATATGTATATACTGCAACAATTATTGTTATCCATTAATGTTATATTATCTCTAGAGCCAAGTTGAACCCTATCAAATACACCAGGGAGAGGTTTTTAAAAAAAATCAAAAATCTTATGAATATATGTATAGTAATGAAAAATTTTGTCTACACAGCAAACATGATCACAAATAAAAAATAAAAGTTTGATGACATACAGTAGAAAGTACCAAAGTACATTTCTTTTTTTTTATTTTGAGAGAGACAGTGCGAGTGGTGGAGGGGCAGAGAGAGGAGAGACAGAGAATCCCAAGCAGGTTCTATGCTGCCAGTGCAGAGTCTGATGTGGGGCTTGAACTCCCGAAACCGTGAGATCATGACCTGACCTGAAACCAAGAGTCAGATGCTTAACTGACTGAACCACCCAGGTACCAACCAAAGCACATTTCAATTCTATGATAAATAAAACAATTTTTTATTTGTATAATGATGGAAAGTAGTAGAAGGGCCTGGGTGGCTCAGTTGGTTAAAAGTCTGACTTGGGCTCAGGTCATGATCTCATGGTCTATGAGCTTGAGCCCCACGATGGGCTCTGTGCTGACAGCTCAGGGCCTGGAGCCTGACACAGATTCTATGTCTTGAACTCATCTTTTACCACAGACTTACCAAATCTATAGCTACATATAGAACAATTTCCCCTGAGGGGGAAATAAAAAGGTAGATAGATGATAGATAGATCTGAAAACAAGCTGAGCAGCAACTTCACATCAGGAAATGAACAAAGGGCCACATTAAGTGAGTAGGAGAAGCTGATATACCTTCTTGTTATAAACCCCACTCACAGCATGACAACCTATGGAGAAGGGACTCACAAATCTGGAACTTCTCCTTACAGGTAGGTTTATCACTCATATCAGTCCAGCAACTGAGAGACAAATTCCCAAATATCTGGCTTTGAAAACCAAAGGGGTTCAAGTCCACAAGACCCAAAGGGCTGTAGCAAACTGAGAAGCACCTCTTAAAGGCTTTCACCCAGGGTCACTCATCCCAAAGCCCAGCACAGAAGCAGCAATTTGAAAGGTGCCCGGACTTTATTTGAAAGAGATTTGCTAATCTTAAAGCACTAGTTGAAGGGGCAGGGGCCTATTGGGATACCATCCTGGGACCTCTGTTTCTACCTTGCAGGCAGTTGCTTTTTTTGTTTTCTCTCTCTCTCTCTGGTGCCATATTTACCTTCTAACTGGTGGGCCCCATTTTGTACTCCCCCTCTGCCTTAGTAAAGCTGGTGGGCAGTACTTTTTATTTCTCATTAGGTGTCATCTTTATGTTATCTTTCTTCCATGCTTAACAGTGCCACTCCCTTCTTGAGTGGAGCATATCTGGTGCCCTGGGTTTTTTGGTTGCAGCCTAGAAGACTCACCCCTTGAGTACCTATCTCTGGAGGCCAGGTGAATTTGAATTCCTGGTTCCCTTCGAACTGTTACAATTGGAGAGACTGTTCTTTGTAGAGGTTCACCCCCAGGGCACTGCACAGGCAACAGACTAAAACACACCCCTCGACTTTCTGAGAGAAAAAGACAGTTTGCTTGCCTGGGAGCTTTGGGCTAAGACACAATTACTCTCAGGGAACGTAGGCTAAAGAATGCCAATTCTGTACTCTCCCTCTGCCTCACTACAATCATGCACTTATCTGGAGCCACAATTTTTGGAACTGTCACCCAAGCACCACCTCTAGATGATCTTGTCTGGTGGCCAGCAGGACTGACACTTGAGTCCCATAGGACCATATATATTTGCATACTTTAAAAGCTGCTGCATGAAGGTTTGGCTCACAATCAGATTGAACTTAGGTGCTGAATGAAATCTTTCCCTGTGGGACACTGACGGATCTTGGCGCATAGTCAACTACTGGTAGTTAATAAAAATAGAATAGACTTCTTGAGCAATCACAAAGGTTTCAAATACAACCAAGAATAAGGCAGGGTTGAAAGATAATTTTCTCTCTTATACAAGACCAACCTTTCAGGAGAGGTAGCACTTTCAGCTAAAACATAGAAAACTATACAAAAAGTCAAGCAAAATGAGGAATGGAGAAATACATTCTAAAAGAATAAGGAGCAACTGGGTGGCTCAGTCAGTTAAGCATGAAACTTCAGCTCAGGTCATGATCTCGCAGTTTGTGAGTTTGACCCCTACATGGGGCTCTGTGCTGACAGCTCAGGGCCTGGAGCCTGCTTCAGATTCTGTATCTCCCTCTCTCTCTCAAAAAAAAATATATAAACATTATTTTTTTAAAAAAAGTAAAAGATCAAGATAAAACCTAAGGAAAAAGCAATATAAAGGAGATAAGTAATTTACCTGATAAAGAGTTCAAAGTAATAGTCATAAACTAGCCCATCATATGTGGAAGAAGAAGGAATTAACACAGTGAGAACTTCAACAACAGAAATAAAAAATATAAGAAAGTACCAAATAGTAGTCATAGATTTGAAAAATTCTGCAACAGAAGTGAAAAACACAAACAGCAGGCTAGATGAAGCAGAAAAAAGCCAGAGACGAGGAACGTACCCAATCAGAGCAGCAAAATACTTTTTGTTTTAAAAGTAATAGCTTAAATGTCTTACAGGATACCATCAAGCAAATTAACATTTTCATTAAAGAGATACCAGATAGAAAGGGACAGAAAAAATATCTGATAAATATAGCCAAAATCTTCCTTAACCCATGGAAAGAAAGATTTCCAGATAAGAGAGGCCCAGAAGGACTCAAATAAAAGGAACTCAGAGACTCACACCAAGGCACATTATAATTAAGATGTCAAAAGCTAAAGACAAGAATCTTAAAATCAGTAAGAAAAATCAACTTGTTATATACAAGGGAACCCCCATGAGGGAATGCCCATAAGACTATCAGCATATTTTTCAGCAGATATTTTTCAGGCCAGAAAGGAAGGGCATGGTACATTCAAAGCACTGAAAGAAAACAACAGACAACAACATGGGCACTGCACATGAGAACACTTAAATATAAAAAGCAAATACCAACAGATCTAAGTGGAAAATAGACAGGACTTCAATAATAGGGGACTTTAATATCCCACTTTTGTTGAAGGATAGATGATCTAGACAGAAAATCCATAAGGGAACTTAAACTTTAAATGATATATATATATATATATACACACACACACATATATATATGATATACATGTGTATATATATCATATATATATTATATATTTACATATTTTATATAGAATAGTATGTTTTATATAGAACATTCCATCCAAAAGTAGAACTATACATGTGGAATATTATAACAGTATACATCGTACGTTAGGCCACAAATCAAGTCTAAAAAGTTTAGGAGACTGAAATCATATCAAGTATATTTTCTAACCACAAAGTTATAAAAATAGAAATATAGTACCAAAAAAAAATTCAGAAATGTGTGAAGATTAAGCAACATGTTACTGAACGACCAAAGTGTTAATAAAGAAATAACAAATATCTCAATAAGTGAAAATGGATGGAACATAAGACACTGCCATAAACAACTATATGCCAACTAATAGGACAATATAGAATACACTGATAAATTCCTAGAAATATACAACCTTCCAAGACTGAATCATGAAAAAAAAAGAAAAACTGAACATATGGATTACAAGATTTCATCAGTAATCAAAACTTTCTTTTAATTTTTTTAATGTTTATTTATTTTTGAGAGAGAGCCAGAGACAGAGTGTGAGAGGGAGGAGGGGCAGAGAGAGAAGGAGACACAGAATCTGAAGCAGGCTCCAGGCCCTGAGCTATTAGCACAGAGCCTGACTTGGGGCTCAAACCCACAAACCGCAAGATCATGACCTGAGCCGAAGTTGGAGGCTTAAAAGACTGAGCCACCCAGGAGCCCCTAAAACCTTCTTTTAATCAAACAAAAGTCCAGGATCAGATGGTTTCACTGGGAAATTCTATCAAATATTAAATTATTACCAATCATTTTCAAACTTTTCCAAAAAATAGAAGAGGGACTAACACTTCCAAATTAATTTTATGAGGGCAACATCTCCCTTATACCATATCTAGATAAGGACACCACAAGAAAATTACAAGTCAACTTCCTTGATGAGCATAGAAGCACATACCCTCAACAGATTAATAGCAAACTAAAGTCACCATTAAATGGATCATACACCATGATCAACTAGGTTTTATCCCAGGTATGAAAATGTGGCTCAAAGTCCATAAAAGAGACTCTTAACCATAGACTACAAACTGAGGGTTGCTGAAGGGAAGGTGGGGGTGGGGGATGGGCTAAATGGGTGATGGGTATTAAGGAAAGCACTTATGATGAGCACTGGGTGTTATACATAAGTGATGAATCACTAAATTCTCCTGAAAATAATATTACACTATATGTTAAACAGGAATTTAAATAAAATTTTGAAACATTAAAAGTCCGAAGTCAATCAATGTGATAAATCACATTAACAAAATGAAGGATAAAAATTATATCATTTGAAAAGATGCAAAAAAGCATTGACTAAGTTCAACATCCATTGATGACAGAAACTTATAACAAAGTGAGTGTAGAGGGAATGCACCTTCACATAATAAAAGCCATATATGAGGTGCCTGGGTGGCTCAGCTGGTTAAGTTCTGACTAGATTTCAGCTCAGGTCATGATTTCATGGTTCATGAGTTTGAGCCCCACATCGGGCTCTGTGCTGACAGTGTGGAGCCTGATTGGGATTCTCTCTCCCTCTTTCCCTGTGCCTCTTCCGCACTTGTATGCTCACTCTCCCTCTCTCTCTCTCTCTCAAAATAAATAAATAAACATAAAAAAAAACTTAAAAAAGTAAAAGCCATATATGACAAAACTACAGATAACTTCACACAGAACAGTGAAAAGCTGAAAGGTCTTCCTGTAAGATTAGGAACAAGATTAAAAATATCCATTATGGGGGCACCTCAGTAGCTCAGTTGGTTAAGTGTCTGACTTTGGCTCAGGTCATGATCTTGCTGTGCCTGAGTTCAAGCCTCATATTGGACTCAGTGCTGACAGCTCAGAGACTGGAGCCTGTTTCGAATTCTGTGTCTCCCTCTCTCTCTCTGCCCCTCCTCCATTCATGCTCTTTCTATCTCAAAACTAAATAAAAATTTTAAAAAAATCCATTCTGGCCACTTTTATTCAACCTACTTGGAAGCTACAGCCAGAAAAAACCTAGGTAGAAAAAGAAAGAAAAGTCATCCAAATCAGAAAGAAAGAAGTAACATTGACACTGTTTGCAGATGACATGATATTATATATAGAAACCCCAAATGATTCCACCAAGAAATTCTTTGAACTAATCAAAAAGTTCATTAAGGGTGCAGTATACAAAGCAATATGTGAGTCTGTTATACTTCTATACACTAAAAACCTATCCGAAAGATAATTTTAAAAACAATCCTATTTACAGTTACAATAAAAGAATAAAATACCTAGGAATAAATTTAAGGAAGTGAAAAACTTGTACACTGAAAACTATAAGACCTTTGAAAGAAATTGAAGAAGACACAGAATGATATTCCACATACATAGGTTAGTAGAATTAACATTGTTAAGCTATCCATACTACCCAAATAAATCTACAGAGTCAATGTGATCCATATTAAAATTCTGATGGGCTTTTTCACAAAAATAGAACAATTATAAAATCCATTTGTGTGGGACCACAAAAAACCGTGAATAGCGAAAGCAATCTTGAAACAGAAGAATAAAGCTGGGGGTACCACATTTTATGATTTCAAATTATATAACAAAGCTAAAGTAATCAAAATTGTATGGTGTTGGCATAAAAGAGAAACACAGGTCAATCTAACAGAATATAGAACCTAAAAATAAACCCAAGCACAAATGGTCACTTTATGACAAAATATATAAAAGAGAAAGGAGACTTTCTTCAATAAATGGTGTTGGGAACACTAGAAAGCCAAATTCAAAAGGATGAAACTGGACCACTCCCCTACACCATACAAAAAATTAACTCAAAATGGATTGAAAACTTGAATGTAAGACCTAAAGCCATAAAACTCCTAGAAGAAAACATAGACAAGTAAACTCATTGACAGTGATGTGGCCATGGTGTTTTGTATCTGACTCTAAAACCAAAAGAAACAAAAGCAGATATAAATAGGTGGGTCTACACCGAACTCAAAGGCTTCTAAAACACTAAACAAAACCACTAATCGAATGAAAATGATATATCAAATCAGAGAAAATATTTGCAAGTCACATATCTAATATGGAGTTAATATCCAAAATACATAAACAACATATAAAATATCAAAAAAAGAAAAAAAATAGCAAAAACAAATCAGTTTAAAAGATGGACAGAGGATCTGAATAGACAATTTTCCAAAGAAGACAAATAGATGGCCAACAAGAACATGAAAACATGGTTAACAACACTAAACATTATGAAATGCATATCAAAACAACAATGTAGTATCCTCTCATATCTGTTAGAATGGCTATTATCAAAAAGAAAAAATAACCAAAGTTGGTAAGGATTTGGAGAAACGAAATCCTCGTACACTGTTGGTGAGAATGCAAACTGATGCAGTCACTATGGAAAACAGTATGGAAGTTCCTCAAAAAGTTAAAAATAGAACTACCCTGTGATCCTACCCAAGGATACAAAAATATGGATTCAAAAGGATACATGCACCCCAATGTTGATAGCAGCATTATCAACAATAGTCAAATTATGGAAAGAGCCCGAATGTCCATAGATTGATGAATGGCTAAAGAAAAGTGGTATTTATGGTATGTATATATATACACATACACACACACAATGTAATATTGCTCTGCGATAAAAAGAATGAAATCTTGCCATTTGCAACAATGTGCATGGAGATAGAGAGTATTATGCTAAGCAAAATAAATCAGAGAAAGGCAAATACCATATGATTTCATTCATATGTGGAATTTAAGACACAAAATGGATGAACATATGGGAAAAAGAGATGCAAACCAGAAAACAGACTCTTGATTATAGAGAACAAACTGAAGGTTACTAGAGAGGAAGTGGGCAGTGAATGCATTAAATGGGTGATGGGTTAAGGAGGGCACTCTTAGTGATGAGTGCTGGGTGTTATATGTAAGTAATGAATCACTGAACTCTACACACGAAACTAACATTACACTGTATGTCAACTCACTAGAATTTTAAAAAACTTGAAGAAAAAAATTTTAAAAAGCTAAAAACTGAGAACTGAGGGCTGATGGGGGGTGGGAGGGAGGGGAGTGTGGGTGATGGGTATTGAGGAGGGCACCTGTTGGGATGAGCACTGGGTGATGTATGGAAACCAATTTGACAATAAATTTCATATATTAAAAAAAAGCTAAAAACTATGCAGAAAAATAAATAAATAAATAAATAAATAATAAAGTCTGGAAACTAAGATGGAAAAACATCTTCATGAATAAACTTTCCAAAATTACTAAACATAAAGGAAAATTTGATACATTGGAATTCATTAGGATTATGACATGTTATTCACCAAAAATGCTCATTAAAAAATGAGTAAGAAGGTTTCTATTAGAAATGGACAAATTCAGCAGGCAGAATATCTTAAGTACATAGATGACCTCAATCAACACCAACACCAATCAACTGGAAATAACTGACATCTGTAAACTACTTCTTCCAACACAAGCAAAATACACATTCTTGTGAGGCTGACAAAGAATATTCACTAAAACAGACCCCATTCTGGACCACTAAAACATATTTCTATAAATTTAAAAGAATATATATATACTAAAATGTCTGGTATCAGACTCCAGTGGAATTAAGTAGAAATCAATAACAGAAACATAACTGGTAAAAATGAAAATACATGTTTAATAATACATATCTAAGTAATATATAGGTCAAGGAAGAAATCTTAAATTAAAATATTTTGAACTATTTATGAATGGAATTACAACTAATCAATATGTATGGGATGTTGGGTCACCTGCGTGGCTCAGTCGGTTGAGTATCTGTTTCTTAACTTTGACTAAGGACAGGATCTCATGGTTTGTTAGATTGAGCCTGATGTTGAGCTCTGTGCTGACAGTACAGAGCCTCTTTGAGATTCCCCCTCTCCCACTCGCTCTAAAAATAAATAAATAAACATTTTTAAAAAATGTATGGGATGAATCAAAAGTGACTACCGGAAAAGGCACAAATAAATTGAATGTATATGTTAGAAAAGCAGAACTACCTAAAAACAAGAATATAAATTCCCACCTTAGAAAACTAGAAAAAGTAAAGCAAACTAAATCCAAAGTAAGCATAAAAAATCAATAAGAATTAGAGCAGAAGTCAATGAAATTGAAAATAGAAAATCAGTACCGAAATTTAACCTAAATAAATGCTTTAAAAAAATCAATAAAATTAAAAGCCTTTAGCCAGACTATGAAATGAGAGAGTGCACATAATATCAAAAATGTCAGAGAAAACATATTAGAAAAAAAAACAAAAAACAGGGGAAATCATTGCAGACTATGTGGACTTTAAAGTCCACATCAACTCTATTACATAACTCTATTTCCATATTACAATCAACTCTATTTCTATAAATTTGACAACCTAAATGAAATGAATCAATTCCTTGGAAGACACAATTTGCCAAAACTCACACAAGAAAAATAAGGTGAACAGACATATAACTAGTAAAGAAACTGAATCAATTATCAATAACCTTATACAATGGAAAGTACCAGGCCCAGATGGGTTCACTGGTACTTTGTACCAAACATTTAAGGAAGCAGTTATACCAATTATCTACAATTTCTGTCTGAAGATAAAAGTAGAGGTACACTTCGTAATTCAGTCCATGAGACCTGCATTATTCTAATACAAAAACAAGAAATAGACAATGCAAGAAAACTATACACCAGTTTCTTTATGAACATAAATGCAAGTCCTCAAAAAATGAGCAAATTAAATCCAACAATGTACAGTTAGAATTATAAACCATAGAAAGTGTGATTTAAAAGATATGTAAGGCCACGTCAACATGTACAAACCAATTAATGTAATCTATCATACCAACAAGCTAAAAAACATCACATGATCATATCACTAGATGCAGAAAAAGCATTTGACAAAATCCAACACCCAATCATGATAAGATCTCCCAGTAAAGCATGAATAGAGGATAACCTTCTAAACCTGATAATTAATACCTACAAAAAAAAAATCTAAAACTAGCATCATACTTAATGGTGAGAAACATGAGATTTTACCACTAACATGAGGAATAAAGGATGTTCCTGTCACCATTTTTCCAACATCATATTAGAATTACTCACAATGCAATAAGAAAAAGAAACAAAAGGTATACATCTTGGAAAGGAAGACATAAAACTGTCTCTTTTTTTTGATAGATTACATGACATTATATGTAGAAAATCTGAAGGAATTGACAAAAGTTTCCTGGAACTAATAAGCAATTATAGCAAGATTGCAGGATACACAGTTAATATAGAAAGTTAACATACAAAATCAATTGCCTTTCTATATGCCAGCAATGCACAAGAAGAATATGAAATTAGTAATAAATGGCTAATACCAATTATATTAGAACTCCCCAAAATAAAATGCTTAGGGATTAATCGAACAAAAATGTACAAGATATATGGAGGGAAAGTATAAATCTCTGATGAATGAAGTTAAAGAATTAAATAAATGGAGAGATTTTCCATGTTAATTAATAGGAAGAGTCAATATTGTCAAGATGACGGTTTTTCCCAATTTGATCTGTAGGTTCAGAGCAGTCCCTGTCAAAATCCCAAATAATTTGTGGATATGACAGAGTGATTCTAAAGTTTATATGGAAAGGCTACAGACCAGAATAGTCACCAATACAACACTTAAGATAAAGCTGCAGCAATAAAGACAGCATAAGATAGGTCAAAGAATAGATCAATGGAACATAATAGAGATCCCAGAAATTGTTCCACATATATAGTCAAATAATTTTTTACAAAGGAGCAAAGACAATACTGTGGAGAAAAGAGGCTTTTTCAACAATGCTTCTGGAACAAATGGACATCCACGTACAAAAAATAAATAATAATCTAAACATATACCTTACACTCTTCGCAAAAATTAACTCAAAATGGATCATAGACTTAAATGTAAAATACAAAACTATGAAATTTCTAACAATAATCTAAGAAGAAACCTAGATGACCTTGATATGGTGTTGTCTTTTTTGGATAAAACAGCAGAGACACAGTCCATGAAATAAATAACTGATAAGCTGGAATCACTAGGATCAAAACTTCTGTTGGATGAAAGACTGTTTGAAGATAATGAGAAGACAATCCAAAGACTGGAAGAAAATACTTGCAGATAACACTTCTGAGAAAGGGCTATTATCCAAAACACACAGAGAACTCTCAAAATTCAACAGTAAGAAAACCACTAGCCACATTAAAAAATGGGCCAAAGACCTTAAAAATACCTCACAAAAGATATATGGATGGCACATAAGCTAATAAAATGATGCTCCACTTCATATGTCATCAAAGAAATGCAAGTTAAAACAAAAATGAGATGTCATTACACTACTATTAGTATGGTCCAAATCCAGAATACTGACAGCACCTAATGTTGGTAAGGAAATAGGGAAATAGGAAAACTGCATTGCTAGACAGAATACAAAATGGTACAGCCGCTTTGGAAGACACCTTGGAATCATCCTATAAACAAAATAGATTCATGCAATACAATGCAGCAATTGTGATCCTTGGTATTTACCCAAAAAGTTGAAAACTTACATCTACACAAAGAGCTGCACATGGATACGTATAGCAGCTTTATTCATAAATGCCAAAACTTGGAAGCAAACCAGATGTTCTGAAGTAGGTAAATGGTTAAGCTTTAATAATCTAGACAATATAATTCAGTGCTAAAAAGAAATGAGCTATAAAGCCATGAAAAGACATGGAGGAAACTTATATGCATGCTGCTGAGTAAAAGAAACCAATTCAGAAAATCTATACACTGTATGATTCTAAATATAAAACATTCTGGAAAAGGCAAAATTATGGAGAAAGTAAAAAGATCAGTGGTTGCCAAGGTTTAAAGGGCAGAGACAGATGAACAGGTAGAGCACAGATTTTTAGGGCAGTGAAACAACTCAGTATAATACCTAATGGTAGATACATGTTATTATATATTTGTCTAAATCTACTGAATGCATAACACCCAGAGTGAACCTTAATGTAAACTATGGACTTTGGATGATTATGATATATCAATGCAAATTTTTCAGTTTCAACAAATATATCACTCTGGTGGGAGATGACGATAATAGGGAAGACTGCGCATGTGCAAGGTAAGGATTAAATGAAAAGTCTGTGTACCTTCTTTTTTCTTTGAACCTTAAACTGCTCTAAAAATAATTAAATTTATAAAAGAGTAAAGAGGAGACATTTTTTTAGTACTTTTATCAAAAAATGTATTATTCACAATATAGAAAAACACCTATAAGTCAATAAGAAAGCATCCAAAATAAATATTAAAATAGGTGCAAAAGACCCAAAAAAAGAATCATAAATCCAATAGTCAATATCCACGAAAAGGTGATCTCGTTAGTCATCTGAGAAATACAAATTAAAGCACACTATAATACAAGTACATACCTATTAGAATGGCTAAAACAGACTGGAAAAAAAAAACTTAGACAAAGATTATAAGCAGCACAAGCTCTCATATGCAGCTGGTGGATTTGTAGGTCATACCATTTTCAAAAAGACTTTTGGGAAAAACTTTTAGGGAAAATGTGTTAATTTGTCACTTATATTCCTCAAGACACATTGATTCCTCTCCTAGATCTATTTCCAGCAAAATACACACACTTGTGCTACAACGAGATATGTACAAAAATGATCATAGCAGGGGAAACATTGAGTAGGCAATTGGTTATGCATTTTGCTCTCAGAGGAGGTGCCTAGGCTATGAATAGAAATAATAAAGTTTTAGTGTATATTTATATGTAATAGTTTTCAGTATATTTATTATAGTACTCAATATAATTGTCTGCCACTTTTATCATCTATATCATTTTGGGATTATTTATATTGATTTTTTTATTATGAATTTTCTTGTTGACTTGAAATCTCCATACACACACACACACACACACACACACACACACACACACATATATATATATATATATATATATATATATATATATATAAAAATTGGATTTTGTGCTAGTTTGTTTATTATCAGGTGCTGGATTTGGTTCTGTTACTTTAAATACTAGTGGCACTTTTTCTGGGATTAAACCAATGAACTGTTTTGATTCTTCCCAAGGCTGCTTTTAAACTTTTGGCAATGGGTTTAGGACAGCCTTTATCATGAGCAATTTATTCCCACTAATGATACAATGTCCTTCCCTAGACACCAGTCATCACTGCATGTATTAAGTCTTGCATATTGGAACACAAACAGACATGTTTGAGGTTTGGAGATCGTTCTATGGATAACTTTCAGGCAGTCCTTTCCTGGCATTGGGTAGTTTATTCTCACACAAATACGGATGCAATCTCAGCCAGAGATGAAAATGGTTTCCTCTGCAGTTCCTTTGAGCTTCATTCAGTGCAGATTCTTCATCTTGGTATTTGTTTTACAAATCCTCACTTGTTTAGGCTCTACAATCTGTGGACTCTTATCTCCTAAATTCAGTCAGACCACTGGGCTCTGAGTTCTTTTCCCTGTAGTATGGAATCTCTCTCCAGGCAGTAAACTGGAACAATCTTAGGACTCACCTCTTTTGTTTTGCTTTACTCTGAATTATTGTTCTGAACTGTCTTCTGACCAGTCTGAAACTTTCTATATCTAATAGGTAGTCAGATTCTGTATGTATTTAATGGGAAAAAAAGGTAAGTTTGTTCTCTGTTATTCTATCATAGTAGGAAACTGGTATTTCGATAGATAGGTATAGTTTTTAGTATAAAGTAAACAGCCTCCTTGTTGCTCTATGTTCATACAAGGATGTCTAAGTAGTAAAACGTTTGGTAAATACATACACACATACATACATAAATAGCAGGCCAAGGCAAGATTTGGTTATCAGCAATTTACAAATTAAAACATACGAAGTAGTGTTCATTTTAATAAAGGATTAATCATAAAAAGAATGTGAATAAAGGGCAAATGCAGATCTAAGGAAAGCCCATTGAAACAGTTTCCCTGGTAGAACTAGCTCTTTCTTAGCCTGGTAGAAATGGATTATCCTTATCCAAAGCCATTTAATATATAATTCCTATACTTAACAGTTGTTGCTCTCATTCTAGGAACATCAATCAATTAATCATCTAAGTAGAATTTCTCTCACATGATGACTTATTATAGTATATTTAAGATCCCACATAAGCTAGCTATTATATTCCTTAGGAATTTGTATTTTTCATACAGCAAATATTTTTTTATATAACTATGAGGAAGTTTACTGTATTTGTCTCTGAAATATTGAGTTATCTTCATACCTAATACAATAAAATTAAGTCTCCAGAGAGTAGGGAGAAAAGTTATTTAAAATATGTAATGCTTGGGGCACATGGGTGGCTCATTTGGTTGAGTGTCTGACTCTTGACTTTGGCTCAGGTCATGATCCCAGGGTCATGGGATCAAGCCCTGCATCAATCTCCATGCTGAGCATGGGTGTGTCTGTCTCTCTCCTCTCTCTCTCTCACTTGTGCACTCTCTCTCTAAAACAAAACAAACAAAAAACATGTAATGCTTGCTACACAGTTTTTGAAGCATGAACATATAAAATACACAAATATCTTGTTTTTACATATTTAAATATTCTTTAGACAATAAATATATCTCAGAGAATACTTCCCCTTTTTCCATTCCCTACATTGATAAGGACATTCATGTCACACAGATGAGTAAAACACCAAAAGGGAGTATTGATAACAGTCTGATCCTTAATAAACCATAGTACATTTCAATTCCAAAGGTCACAAATGGATTATAACTTAATAATTTTGTATTTTCCATTAGCATAATACTTGCAACATAATGCAGTTGATAAATGTTTATTGCACTTAAATGATGTTCAATGAACTGAACTCTAATAGAAATCTGACTTTGTCTAAGAACAGCCAGGTAGCATGCCTTGAACACTTAACATTTACAGATTATAAACTCAACAGGAGTCTATACCAATCATTCAGAACCCTGCTGTACTCCTGGATGAGTCTCTACATACATTGGACTAAAACTCACTCCCATTCAATATATGATATTAATCAAACAGTAGGGTTCTGTAGATTCTTCCCTCCATTCCTGTTTATCTTCTCTGATTTTCACCCTGACCCAATTCTTAGAATGGAAGAGGTCAAAGCTTTGCCAACATCTCATCATAAAGAGAACTCTTGAATCCTAGATATTACACATTTTTACTCTAAAGCAAGATGATAGGATTTCTTTAAAATTTTCTAAGATAATTTCTGTTATAGAGGTACCACACCATTATTAGCACATTCTTCCTTATAAGCTAGACAAGTGGTCCCAGTATACTTGGACTTTCTAAGTAATTTTTTTAGTAATACTTCAGCATAATACCAACAAACTATTTTTTATCCACTAATTCATTACTTATTATTTATTGTTATGCTGATCCTAAATAAACCCAATTGTTTTATTTTAGAATAAGAAATTTATTCTTTATTCTGTCAAAAGTAGGTTTATTATAGGTCCTTTAATCTCCTAAATATTTATAGCAAAATGCATTGTGTGTGTATGTGTTCATTTTAATAAAGGATTAATCCTAAAAAGAATGTGAATAAAATATCAAAATGATCCCATTTGTGAGGAAACAATTTTTGAAGATTTTATGGAGCTCATGATTTTAAATATGTTATTTGGTCATAATGACCAAATATGTTGACCAAATGGTTTTTACATGGTACAGTACTTCAAGCCCACTTTGAGAAAGTTAGCAAAATCACTTGATCCTATTACAATCTGAGTATGTCCATCTCTGTCAAAGACAATATTTCATATGTTCTTTAAATGTCAAATGTGACAAATAAATTGATATTTCAAGTATCAACATCTGTGATAGAATGCTCTTTTTCAAGGTACATTAATATGGACAGTGTAAGGAGGAAATAACTCAGCACTGACTAACTTTTCCAGATTATTGTGATTATTCAGGATAATAGTAGGAAAAATATTCACATGTGTTTCTCGAGGGTAAAAATTCTTATGAGAGTCAAGGTTAAGAAAAAATAATGATGTAAAAATAACTATATGCTGCCAATAGCATTGGAACCCTTCATTCAATTCCATAAGAAAGTAAAATATGCCATGGTAAATAACTAAAATTGTATGAACTTGGTTAATACAGCTAAAATTTTAAATATACATGTGATATACATGGTATACCTGCTGTCATATTATGTTGGGTCTAAAGTAGTAGAATGAATTTTAGTAAACTGATTAATATTTACTAGATAACTAAAATAAGCAGACTGGATTTATGACTTTATAAGAATATATATATATTGCATATACATTTTGTGTGAGGTAAATAGAAACAATTTAAATTGATAAAGAGTTGTACGACAAATTGTTCTAGATCGTTTTCTATGTATGTGGAAAAAAACAAGATCAAATGTAAAGAATTCATACACTATATACCTTATTGCCAAGTAGCAAAAAAGACCTGCTGATACAAAATGTTATAAAAGTTTGTGAACTAAGAACTAACTGCAGTTATAAAACAAACATTTCCAAAGAAAAATATCAACGGATTTTTACATTTGCTAAATATTTGGTAATTTTTACATTTGCTAAATATGAGTAAATCCAATATAGAAGGAATTTAAAAAAAACAAAACAAAACCTAGAAATTTCTGCAGAATATATATTATTAAGACGGCTAATTATTTTATTGTTTACAAATCACCCAGGTTTTGAGACTAACATAAGAATGAACAAAGACATAGATAATTGCTTCCAGTAATGAGAAAGTAACTGGCCCTTCAAAGATAAACAAAACATAAGACAAAATACTTAAGATAAATATTTTTGAACACTTAATAATAAAAAGCTGTGGGTTATGAAAATTAAAGGGAGATAAAGTTCAGATACCTATAACTGATCTACCTTTTTTCCTAAAGTTGCTTTGTAGACCACTTTGTAGGGAGGGTGACCCAAAACAGAACACATCAATCTTCCTGAGTAAAGAAGACAGAGAACAGAATTTAGAAACATAAAGGGATGCTAAAAATTGTGGTCAGAGTACCAGAAAAAAGGAAACAAAGAAACAAACAAAACAAAACAAAACAAATCATGAGGATATGAATCCCTTTGATCAGTCATGCAGACCTAGTATCAAACTGTAAGTGCCAAACAATGACTGTATTGCTGTAAGTTGAAAATTTTCCAAAGCTCACAGATGTCAGAGGCACTTAAGCTACAATCAGCCAGATGGGTCAATCCATTTTGAACACCAAGGATTTTCAGTGGAGACAGCATAAGGGTCACATGGAATATTTACATCTAAACTAGTCCTAAAGTAACGAATACTGTTAATCAGCTCTAACAAATCATAAAGCAGATCTCAAAAACAAAAACTGGGGTATAAGTATAATGCTTGCTAAGAGAAAAACAAGTACACATGGTCAACCAAATATGTTATCACAATTTACATCATCCACAAAAAAAAAATTATTAGACAGTCAAGGAAGCAGAAAAAAAAGTCATAATTATAAACAAAACCGGAAAGGACAGAGATGATAAAATTAGTGGACAGCAACTTCAAAACAAGTATAAATAAATTCAACTGAAAAAATCTATAAAAATATGAAAACAATATATAACATCCAGAGATAGAACTGATTATATCTGAAAGAAAATTTCAGTATGTTATTGATATTGGATTAAATGTTGCTGAAGAAAACATCAGTAACCACTGAAAATAAAATGACTAGAACCTTAATAATATGAGCTAATACTATGTTGTATCAGGTTTCTCCAAAGAAATAAAACAAGCAGGAGTTTGTGTGTGTGTGTGTGTGTGTGTGTGTGTGTGTATGAATATGTATGTATGTATATAAATATTTACCAAAATATATTCATTTATATTTTTATCTTATGTACTTAAATTATGTTTATAAATATAAATATTAAACACTTTAAATATATAAATATTAAATATTTATAATTATCTTATAATAAATGTAATATAAATTATTATAGTATATTAAATATTTGTATTGCATAAATATAAGATACTTATGAGAAATCATGTAATTCTGGAGGCTGAAAAGTCCCATGAACTGTCATCTGCAAACTAGATACCAGACAAGTTGTTGTATACTTAAATTCAAGTCCGAAATCCTTGGGTCAGGGAGCCAAAGGTGTAAATCTCAGTCAAAGGCTTGGAGAAGATGAGATGAGATGTCCTACCTCAGTCAGTGGGGGTAAAAAAGCTGTTTCCTCCTTCTCTGCCTTTTGTTCCATTCAAGTTCTCAATAGATTGGATTATGCCTACCCACAGTGGGGAAGGCAATTTACTTTACTGAGTCCACTGATTCAAATGATAATTTCATCCAGAAACACCTTCACAGACACACACAGAAATAATGCTTAATCTGGGCATCCCATATCCCGTTCACACATAGAATTAACCATCACATATGTAATCACATGTATATATAATATGAATCCCAGAAAATGGAGGAGTGGAAAAATATTTGAAGAAATAATGTCAAAACATTGCATAAAATTGATGAAAATTATAAACCTATAAATCAAGAAAATTCAATAAATTCTGATTAGAATATAATATACACAAACACACTCCAAGACACATCTCAAAATTAAATTAATAAAAGAGAATTACCAGAGAGTTCTTGAATGAAATAGGCAAGGCAGAAGACAATAGGACAAAACATTTAAAGTTACAAAGAAAAAAAAAATGTCAAGCTAGATTATATATGGTAAAGCTATAGCAGTTTCTATAATTTATTGAATTAATTTAGTACTAATCTGAAGAAGACCATGGAAGATACATATTGTAATCAGTAGAGAGCAACCACTAAGAACATAACTAAAAAATGATTTTAAAAAATGAGAAGAATCAATTGGAATTAAATATCTAACATAAAAGAAGTCAAAGGAGAGGAATAAAAATTACATGAGTCATGTAGAAAACTAAGCAAAATTGTGAAAACAAATTCTACAATATTAATAACTCCAGTTGTATTAAATAGATAAACATTCCAAGAAAAAAACAGAGATTGTCAGACTGATTAAAGAACAACAAACATAGCAAGATCCAAGTAGATACTTTGTAAAATTGACATGCTTTAGATTCAAAGTCAAAAATGGGTTGAAAAGAATGGAGGTGAAAAAATATAAACACTGCAAAAGGGTAGCAAAGAGGACTGAAATAGCTATTCTAATATCAGATAAAACTGACGTTAAGACAAAGCATGTCGTTAGGCATACAGAGAAACATTTTTTAATGATCAAGGGGTTAATACATCAGAAAGAAAGAGTATAAGAATGTATGTACACAGCAACAGAGCGCTAAATTTTATGAAGTACACACTAAAAGAACCATAGGAAAAAATGGATAATTGAACAATAGCAATTGGAAACCTTAATACTTGACTATCAATAATGGATAGAAAAATTCATGAGAAAATAATCAAGGACACAGAATACTTGCCCAACACAACTTACAAACATGATCTAACTGATATCAATAGAACATTCCTCCAAACAACAGCATATATATTCTTTGTACATGGCTCTGTTCAAATTTCCTATTTCTTCCTATTTCAGTTTTGGTAGATTTGGTTTGCTTTGGTTTGGTTACTTATTTAAGAGAGAGAGAGAGACAGGGATTTTGTGCAAACAGGAAAGGGCAGAGAGAGAGAGAGAGAGAGAGAGAGAGAGACTGGGAGTATTCCAAGCAGGTTCCATGCTGTCAGCACAGAGACTGACACAGGGTTTGATCTAAGGAACCATAAGATCATGACCTGAGCTGATATCAAGAGTAGGACACTTAGCTGACTGAGCCATCAACACCCCATACCCCTCAGTTTTGGTAGTTTTTATGTTTCTAGGAATTTAACCATTTATTCCAGATGGCACAATTTGTTAGCATATAATTGCTCATAATATTCTCTTATAGTGGTTTGTATTTCTGCTGTGTTGGTTGTGAAGAAATAGACCCACAATGATATGGTCAATTAATCTTCAACAAAGCAGGAAAGAATATCCAATGGAAAAAAAGATGGTTTCTTCAACAAATAGTGCTGGGAAAACTAGACAGCAACATGCAGAAGAATGAAACTGGACAACTTTCTTACAACATGCACAAAACCAAATTCAAAATAGATGAAAGATCTAAATGTGAAATAGGAAACCACCAAAATCCTACAGGAGAATACAGGCAACAACCTTTTTGACCTCAGCCACATCGACTTTTTTTTTTAGATAGGTCTCCTGAGGCAAGGCAAATAGAACAAAAATGAACTATTAGGGCTTCATTGAGATTAAAAACTCCTGCACAGTGAAGGAAACAATCAGCAAAATCATGATGGGAGAAGATATTTGCAAATCGGATAAAGGACTAGCATTCAAAACCTATAAGAATTTATTAAACTCAACACCCCAAAAATAAATAATCCAGGTAAAAATGGGCAGAAGACATTAATGGGCATTTCTCCAAAAAAGATAACCAGATGGCTAATAGACACATGAAAAGATGCTCAACATCTGTCATCATCAGGGAAATACAAGTCAAAACCACAATGAAGTACCACCTCACACCTGTCAAAATGGCTAAAATTAACAACTCAAAGGAAAAAAAGAGATGTTGGAGAAGATGTGGAAAAGGGGAGCCCTCTGACACTGTTAGAGCCAATGCAAACTGGTGCAGCCATTCTGGAAAAGAGTATGGAAGTTCCTCAAAAAATTAAAAATAGAACTACCATATGACCCAGCAACTGTACTACTTAAGTATTTATCCAAAGGATATAAAAATACTAATTCAAAGGGGCATAGACACCCAATGTTTATAGCAGCACTATCAACAATAGCCAAATTATGGAAAAAGCTCAAATATCCATCAACTGATTAATGGATAGAGAAGAGGTAGAATATATATATACACAATGGGATATTACTTAGCATAAAAAAGAATGAAATATTGTCATTTGCAATGGCATGGATGGAGCTAGAGTATATTAAGTAAAATAGTCAGAGAAAGACAAATACCATAGGACTTCATTCTTATGTGGAGTTTAAGAAACAAAACAGATGAACATAGTGGGGGGAAAGAAAAGCAAACCAGGAAACAGACTCTTAACTAAACAGAACAAACTGAGGGTTACTGTTGGTGAGGTGGGTGAAGGGATGCGTTAAATAGGTGAAAGGTAATAAGAATGGTACTTGTGATGAGCACTAGGTGTTGAAGGCAAATGATTAATCACTAAATTCCACACCTGAAACTAAAATTATATGGCAGGTTAACTAGAATTTAATAAAAACTTGAAAAAGAAAAAAAAAGTGAAAATAAAAAAAAAACACAACTAAAAGGCAACCTACTGAATGGGAGAAGATATTTGCAAATTACATATCCAATAAAGGATCAGTATCTAAAATGTATAAAGAATGGATATAACAGAATACCCAAAAAACAAATAATCCAGTTAAAAATGGTCCAAAGAAGACATACAGATGGCCAACAGACACATGATGTTCTACATCACTCATTAACAAGGAAATGCAAATCAAAACTACAACATCAGCTCAGACCTGTCAGAATGGCTAAAATCAAAAACACAAGAAAAGACATGTGTCTGTGAGGATGTGGAGAAAAAAAGAAACCCTATGCACTACTGGTGGAAATGCAGTGATGCAGTCACTGTGGAAAATATATGGAGGTTCCCCCAAAATTAAAAGCAGAACTACCATATGATCTAGAAATTGTACTACTTCATATTTACTCCCCCCAAAATCCAAAAACACTAATTCAAAGCCACCCATCCCCCCTTATGTTTATTGCAGCAGTGTTTACAATAGCCAAACTATGGAAGCAGTCCAAGCGTCCATCAACTGACGGATAAAGATGTGATCTATCTATCTACCTATCTATCTATCATCTATCTATCTGTCACATGTTCTATACACACAATGGACTATTACTCAGCCATAAAAATGAATGAAATCTTCTCACTTCCAAGAACATAGATGAAACTAGAAAGTATATTGGTTAGCAAAACCAAAGAAAGACAAATACTATATGATCTCATATGGAGAATTTGAGAAAAAAAATGAGCAAATTAAAGAGAGAGAAATATAAACCAAGAAACAGACTCTTAACTATAGAGAACAAACTATATGGTTACCAAAGGACAGGTAGGTGGGGGGATGGCGCAAATAGAGGATGGATATTATATAGTACACTTATCATGATGAAAAAAAAGAACAAAATGAAAAATATAAGAAAATAAAAGCTAAAACTATAAAATTTTTGTAAGAAAATGTGGGAGAAAATCTCCTTGAGCTTGAGTTAGGCAAAAAGTTAATAGATATGATGTCAAAAGCACAATATAATTAGGGGAAAAAAAGTCTTTGTCATCTGGAATTGTGAAAATACCTACTCTTTATACTTAAAGGAAAATGACTTAAATATTACCTATAAAATAGTGATTGAGCCATGGATTTCCAATTTCTTTACTTTTATTCAATATTTTGTGGAATTATTTTCCAGTACAATAGGAATAGAAACTGTATATATTGAAAAGAATTAAGTTTGTTTTAATTCAGAGGTTTTATAGGGAAAAAATCCAAAAAATACTCAAGAAAATTCTATGAACTAATTTTTATTGTATTGTATTGTATTTTTCTCTATTTTTTTAAAAAAGTTTATTTATTTATTTATTTATTTATTTATTTATTTATTTATTTGGGTGGGGGGGCAGAGAGAGAGAGAGAGAGAGGGAATACCAAGCAGGCTTTGTGATGTCAGCACAGAGCCCAAAGTGGGGCTTGATTTCATGAACCATGAGATCATGACCTGAGCTGAAATCAACAGTTGAATGCTTAACCAACTGAGATACCCAGGCGACCCATGCACTAATATTTTAAATCAGCATCATCACAGAATACAAAGCCAATTAACCAAAATTAATTTTCTATACAATTGATGCTTGGAAAAGGAAGTTCTAAAAATAATGTTTAATATTTATGGATACATTGAACAAAATAGGTTAGTAGATTAAGTAGGATTAAGGTATCATTTTTTTACAGTTGATATGTTAACTCAACATGTTCACAAACTCTATCAGTCAGTTGTAGAAGCTGATAATTGATTAAAAAATATTTTTTAAAAATGTAAGTGACATAATAGCCAAAACAGTGCTGATGAAAAAGATCTAAGATTCTACTTCCTGATTTCAAGATGTGACTTACTTTAAAATAAGGGCAGGTAATTTCAAAATATCTGTCAAAAACTCCAAAATAGTCCCATGCATGTATGATCAATAGACTTTGACAAAGTTGCTAAAGTAATTTAATGGGGGAAGAAATGTGTTTTCAACAAATGGTGCTGAAGTTAGAATTCTTAATGGGCCTTGATGCTTAACAGAGACTATGCATGTCAATTAACTAAAACTTGATAAAATATCTAATGTAAGTATTACAACTCTAAAATACATAAGAGAAAATCTTTGTATACTTGGGAAGGGCATAGATTCTTTGATGGGATACAAAAAGTATGAACAACAAAAGAAATAATTAACATACTAGATAGTTACTCATTGAAAGGCATAGTTAATAAGATGAAAATGCAAGCCTTAAAGAATAATATGGCAACAACTTTTATAATAGAAAATAGCAGTAGATTACATATATTCACAGTGAACTAGAGAATAAGATTGATACTTTTATGAAAGTTGCCAATCGTCATTTTAGCAGAACACTGTATAATTATGAGAAACACTGCCTGCCTTTTTTGCAACAGTAGCAGTAGGTTAATACCGATCATTTTCTATTTTTTTTTAAATTTTTCTGAGTTTCTTTTTACTACCTGTTGTTAACAGAAAGAATTGTGGACTGTAAGCACTGTAATCTTACTGGTTAGATTCAAGCAGGACAAAGTATTTTAAAATTAACAATGTGGAAATAGAAAGCAGAAAATATTGTTTGTCTTTTTAAGATATAAATAAGTAACATGTACTTTTTTGCTCCTGTAATTATCTTGTGGCGTCTGACAATGCACTGCCTTAATATGAATGTATTCATTTCTTTCTTACTGTAGTCTCAATTAGGCATTGAATAGTTTTGTTCAATATATGTAATTGCTGCCTACTTTAAGATGAAAATATATTATTTTCCATAATCTATATCACTTGTTATTTCCAGTATTTCTGTAGTACCCTCATTTGCCCAGAAATAAGACGGCATTTTTTTCTACAAAGACTGAATACTTAATGCCGCCTATGTTTACAAACACTGACCAGCCACAACACAGTTCCATCATTGACAAAACACATTAATTCCAGGTACATCAATGTCTCAAGGCATAAAAAATGATTTCTCACTGGGGTCAAATGGAAAATGTCAATTATGCAAAGTTAGACAAACAGCATACTAGAATATTTAGAAAGGTTTTCATTCTATGACCTTACATCTAAGATGATAATGCTGTGGGGTATCTAAAAACAGACCTTACCTCTGGAATTTTTAAAGTCATTTCAAAGACTTAATAATAAAGTCAAAGGATTGTAGTTTATGATATGTGTGATTTTCCACAGAATAGAGCAGAGAAAATAATTATTCACAGGCTCATCATATTCTAAGTGCATCAGACTTACATAGTCTTCAGTATTGAATATTTTTCATCTTCTGCTTGAGATTCAATGACCAGATCTGAAAGTTCAGTTGGGATAGTATAGAATTAATGATCACCGCAGTGCCTCTTTGCTGACATACTCTGCTGATTCTTGTGCAGGGCCTATCTGTTTCACTAATGGAATAGTAATCTTACTCAACTTCCATTAGAACTTGTTCTCTGCTATGAAAATGGCCTAGTCAAAAACTAGTAGAAAATAAAAGATTTGTAGTCACTTGATCCTGTTTACAGGTAACCAAGGCTGAATAAATCAAAATGTTTAAGGACAACAATAAATCCATAGTTGAGGAAGACAGTTTTCAAAGTTCCAGGAACAAATAGGTTAATTCAAAGAAGACCTCCTTATTGACAAACAGGAATGTTCAAGTTCTGTTGGGTTGGAAATGAGTCACTAAAAGTTTCAAAACAAAACTTGGAGACACCCTGCAACATTAGGTAAAATTTAGTGTTCATGTGTCCAGATAGTCTCAGGATAAAATTAGGAGCCTCTGGAAGCACGTCATGGGGTATAGGGGATGGGCGGATAGAAATCAAGTGGGAAATGGGTTGCTGACATGTGAATAAGAGAAAAACATGTCTCAATAGTATGTTGCTCCAAAGTGAGGGTGACCCTACGGGCTCCTCAACTGATGGTTGGTATCAGAAGTGTTGGGCCAACTTGGCAGGCTGAAAAAATAAAACCTTAAATTAGATATTGGCTAACTGTGGAAGAGTTACTGTGTATGATTCTATGTATGATTTGACATTCTGACCAGGCATGTTAGTTATACAACTGTTTGACATTTCCTAAGTACTGTATTCTGTTGGAGGTGGATGGCACTATCACTTTCATTAAGCTGTGTTATTGTCAGCGTTACGTATGACTTTGGCTAAGCTATGTTCTCCACTTATTCAATCAAAGAGTAATCTAGATTTTGCTGTAAAGTAATTTTGTCAGTGTGATTAAATTTTATACTCATTTGACTTTAGGGACATTATATCCTGGGAAATCTAGATGGACCTAATTCAATAAATTGAAAGACCCTAAAAACAGATATAAGACTTCCCCGAAGAAGAAGAAATTTCACTCTACATAGTAGCTTCAGGTTATGTCTGAGAGTCTCAGCCTTCTATTCCTGACGTCCTGGCCCACAGATGTTACATTGCCTTGCTTACTCCCACATTTGTACATATCAATTCCTCACAATATGTCTTTAAATCTGTATCTCCTAACGATTCTGTCTCTCACCCCTGGATGACTCAACTTATAAAACAATAATTTTGTCTTCTACTGTCTGCCGGATATGCTATCTGAAATTATCATTTATACATCTGTAGAAGCAAAATTTTGTTTCAACAAAATGAATTCACTTATATATTTAACAAAGTTTGGTTGAGATGTAAACACATTTTTGGTTCACTATGCTATGTGCTCATTGTAAAGCAAAGGCAAATAAGACAAAGATCTCAAGACGTTCTTTTGAAAATACGTCCATGAATAACTGAAATATAAGGTAGAAAATAGGAAGCAAAATAAAAACGAGACATAAAAAATTACTGTGAGAGTTCTGATGAAGAAGATATTACTTCCAGCCTGGTGAATTTGATTTTCCCTCAAAGTTGTGTAATAGAATTTCATCTCTATCCAGACTCAACCTTTGACTTCAGGGTTGAAGCCAGCCATGGTTGTACTTATTATATAGTCAGCTGTGTGGGGACACTTAACAGAGACCACCTGTTCATTTCCCATGAGCAAAGGTTATCTCATAATGATTTTATGTCGCAGTTGATATGAACCATATTTGAAAGAGTCTGAAAGGTGAAAGAATCACTGGCAAAGTCCATGAATCTTATAAAATACTTCCTTTTATGGCAGAGGATTTTTTAGCATTACTAGCATATAACTTAGAAATGAGAGACTCCATAGGAGTTCAAATGTCACTAATAACTTTCATTTTCTGCATCTTCAGAGAAGAGAAATCAGATTTCATCTTGTCGGCATTTGGTATTTGAGTTTTCCTGCATAAGATTCATTATTATAATAAGTGGTTTAGTATGACATGTGTTAGGAAATTACTGAGATATTCTTTATTTGACATTGTACTGTTATTTTAGCACGATGGAGTTGATAAATCTTTACACTTAAATAAATGAAATGCATTTTTTTTCTATTTGGAAAGAATAAAGTGAACAATAATAAATCGTAAAAGCTTTTAAAATTAGAAATCTAATATTGGAAATACTAAACCAATGCTAAAAACAAAAACAAAACAAAATATTTGAGATATATCTAATATGCACTATTATTTTTCAGTCTGCAGAATGATATCTAAATTGAAATGGTATTAAAAAATAAAATAAACAAATTGAAATGGTATTAATTATTCACCAGAGATACTTTCTAAATACCAACTTATCTTGGTTATTCCACATTTTCATAGATCTGAAAGCTAAACTTTTATTTCTGTAGCAAGAAGTTTCTTACTAATGACTAATTGAGTTTTAATGGGAAGAAATATAGTAGGATTAAAAGCTATGTTCTCCTTATGTGGGTTTTCCTACTAAAATGGCCACGCAATCTCAAGCAAGATCTGGGTCTCAATGTTCTCAACTTATTTTGACCGTATGATTTATAATTCAGTCTCTTCTATTGTGTGCTTCTTGATACATAAAACGTGAAGTATAAGTCCATTAAGGAGCATAGAATTTAAAATGTTCTTTCCCTATAATATATATTAGTAGTAATATTAGAAGTTCATGACTTACAACTTCATCCTCTCTATGCCTTAGGATTTTCCTTAACTCAATCCATTCTTCACTGGAAAGAAATCTATTATATATTTTTGAACATGTTACTCTCATGTTAAAAAGTCTTCCATGACTCCTTAAATTATCTATTGAATAACGTCTAGGCCAAAATCCTAGTAAAACTTATTAAATACCTTTCTGACTATAGATTTTGAATTAGAATCCTTGCTTTGTATCATTTGCTACCACTTACATTTTTGTCATCTGTAAGATAGGAACAATAATATTATACATTACATAGGATCATAAGGAAAATCTAAAGTGGCATATGTGACTATTGCTTGTAACCACGGTTATTACTTATAAGCATTCAAAACATGTTAGCTAATAATAATAGTATTAGTATCCCAAATACCTTTGTGTTCATACATATGCTATTGTTTTAGGTCTTAATTCTTTCATGTACTATCAATCTTTTAAGACCAATATAATATCAGTTCCAATTATTCAACAAATATTTTTCAACTATGTTCTTTGTTCCATCCCCTTTAAATAGGTGAATCGAACTGATAATCATGTAGCAAATCTTACAAGTTATAAATAAAAGAGTAAAATAAGTGGATATGTATGAAATGCAGAGGAACATAATAGAATGAGAACATATGTTTGCATTTGGGAAGAATAGAAAAAATGTTTAAGTTGAACTGTAACAGGGTTGCCTGGTTGACTCAGTTGGTAGAGCATTGGACTCCTGATTTTTCCTCAGGTCATGATCCCCGGGTCATGGGATTGAGACCCTCATGGGGCTAGGCACTTTGCACGGAGCCTGTTTAAGATTCTTTCTTTCTCCCTCTGCCCCTCTCCCCGACTCATGTTCTCCCTCTCTCCCTTTCTTTCTCTCTCTCTAAAATAAAATTTCAATTTCAATTTAAAAAATGAGTTGAACTTTGACAAATAAGTGAATAGAACTTTCTAAGTGGACAGAAACTTAGATGATTATTCCAGAAAAAAATAACTGGTTTATGAATAAGACAGAGAATAGTTGACATCATATAAGCATCAAATTTGGTTGAGCAAATAAATATCAATTTAATTAATTTAACCTCCTTAATTTTCTTCTGCTATTATTAGTTTTATGCACCTAACCATTTAGTGTTAGTTCCTGCAACCTTAAAATGGGAGTGTTACGCAAGAAAAAATATGGAAAGAAAACACATACATGGAAACTAAATAACATGCTACCAAACAATAGATGGGTCAAAATTTGAAAAATCAAGGAGGTAATCTAAAAATATATAGAGACAAATGAAAATGAAAAAACAGTGGTCAAAAATCTTTGGAATGTAGCAAAAGCTATTCTAAGAAGGAAGTTTATAGCAATATAAGCCTACCTAAATAAACAAGAAAAATCTAAAAAAAAAAAAAAAAAAAAAAAAAAAAAAAAAAGCCCAAGGCCAGTAGAAGGAAGGAAATAATAAAGAGTAGAGCAAGGATCCCTGGCTGGCTCAGTGGGAAGAGCACATGATTCTTAATTGCAGGGTTGTGAGATCAAGGGTTGTAAGGATAGAGATCACTAAAAAATAATAATAAAAGTAAACAAGAAAAAAAAACTGATAAAAAATAAAGATTAGAGCAAAAATACATCAGAGACTAAAACAAAAAGAAGTCAATGAAGCCAGGATCTGGTTCTTCGAAAGGTAAGTAAAACTGATAAACTTTTACCCAGACTCATCAAGAAGAGAGGACTCAAATAAATAAATCAGAAATTTAAGAAAGGATAAATAATGACTGACACCACAGAAATCCAAAGGATATGAGAATATTATGAAAACTTATATGTTAACCTAGAAAAAAATGCATACATTTCTAAAAGCATGTAACTTTCCAAGAATGAATCAGAAAGAAATAGAAAATTTGAACAGAATGATTACTAGCAATGAAACTGAACCAAATAATAATATAGTTTTGCTTTTTACTAAAAGCAAAGAAACAGAAGTTTCTCAAGAAACAGAAGTATAGGATCAGATGGTTTTCTTGGTGAATTCTAGCAAACATTTCAAGAAGAGTTAGTGCCTACTCTTGTCAAACTCTTCCAAAAAAAAAAAAAATAGAAGAAAAGAAAAAGCTTCCATATTCATTTTATGAGGTCAACATTACCCTGATGTCAAAGCTAGTTGAAAACAGTACAAAAAGAAAAAACAAAAACAGTATCTCTGATGAATATAGATGTAAATACCCTCAACAAAATATTAGCAAACTGAATCCAACAATATATTTAAAATGCCATCCACCACAATCAAGTGAGATTTATTCCTGGGATTCAAAGGTGGTCCAATATTCACAAATCAATCAACATGATACATTACATTAACAAGAGAAAGGATACAATCACATAATCATCTCAGTGGATGCAGAAAAAGTATTTGAAAAAGTATGGTATTAATTCATGATATAAACTCTCAACAAAGGAGGTTTAGAGGGAAACTATTCTACATAATAAAGTCCGTAAGTTTAGAGGGAGCATACCTCAACATAACAAAGTCCATATATGAAAAACACATAGCTAACACACACTCAATGGTGGGAAATTGAGTGTTTTTCCTTTAAGATTAGGAACAAGAAAGACAAGGATGTCCACTCTCACCACTTCTGTTCAACATAGTACTGGAAGTCCTAGCTACATATATCAGACAAGAAAAGGAAATAAAAGACATCCAAATTGGTAAGATAGAACTTTCACTATTTACAGATGACATGATACTGTATATAGAAAACCCTAAAATCTCCACCAAAAAGTGACTAGAACTAATACATGAATTCAGTAAAATTGTGTTTCTTTACGCTAATAATGAAATAGCAAAAAGAGAAACTAAGAAAAAAATCCCATTTACAATTGCACCCAAAATAATGAAATACCTAGGAATAAAAAATAGGACACTTAATCGCAAAAATCTCAAAGATTTGGGGGAGACTAAATTAGTAAATGTACATGGTGATTGCATTATTGTCTAACAAAATGCCAATGCAACCATTAAGTTATTTGGAAAAAATATATATAATCATCATCATTATGCAAGAAACTTGGAGTGGTGATAAAATAGGGATTTTGTAGTCATTGATGGGGCAGGAAATAGGACTCATTAAAGGGACCTGATTAAGGGTCTTTTTTATTTTAAAAATAAATTTTATTATTTAACCTTGAAATGTCATGGAATTATTTGGGACATGAGAGTGGAAAGTCAAATTTGCATATAAGAATTGTTAAGGGGGCGCCTGGGTGGCTCAGTCGGTTGAGTGTCCGACTTCGGCTCGGGTCACGATCTCACGGTCCGTGGGTTAGAGCCCCGCATCGGGCTCTGGGCTGATGGCTCAGAGCCTGGAGCCTGCTTCGGATTCTGTGTCTCCCTCTCTCTCTAACCCTCCCCCGTTCATGCTCTGTCTCCCTCTGTCTCAAAAATAAATAAATGTTAAAAAAAAAAAAAAAAAAAAAAAGAATTAAGTTTGTGGAAGACAGCCACCAGGATGGTCCTTAATGATTCTAATTCCTAGTTTTCATGCTCTTCTGTTGTCCCTTCTCCTCTCTATAGCAGGACTGGTATGTATGAGCAATTGATTATAAGCAGAAATAGTAAGTGATTTCTAAAGCTAACTCTTAAAAGATATTGCTCTGTCTCAGAACATTCACTTCGAGATAAGTCAACTGCCATGTTAAAACGAAATCCAAGCATCCCTTTGAACAGTCCACTTGATTAGAAATAGAAGCCTCCTGCTAATAACTATTGGGAAACAGAGAAGCTGCTAACAACCATATTAGTCAGCCATCTTGGGCAGAGTTACGACAGCAACATTCACACTTTTGGATAACCACAACCTTGATTGATTTCTTACCTGTAATCTATAATTCTGAGCCAGAATCATTAATCTAAGCTGATCTAAATTGAATTCTTGATGCAAGAAACTAAAAGTAATAAATGTTGCTCTACAGTGCTACATTTAGCAATAAGTAACATGGTATTAGGTAACTAATACAAAGTTGAAGAAACCTTAATTGAAATAGTTTTTCACTCATCTACCAGAGCAATCAACATTCTATTTGAATATAATTCATCTTCCCTAGGATAAGTCAAGAAAACCGCTAATAAAATTGTGAGCCCAGAGTGATGCATTGCATATAGCAATGCTTAATAAGTACTTAATAAGTACATAAGTGAATGAGCAAGCACTTAATAAGTATATAAGTGAATGAGTGCTTTTGTATCACTTCATAGGGATTACAATGGTGAATATTTCTATGAATGAAGGAGAATCCGATTATAAAACAAAGAATATAACCAAACTATCAATTTTGCTAAGCCCACAGACATTTTAACATTTAATAGTAGGCCCCAAAACAATATTTGAAATACTCTATATGTTAAAACAAAATATTAATATATCCACATCTAAGATCTCTTTCATTGTCTTGAAAAACATATTAATCATATTTTTGTTTCTTTTTATTTACTTAAGTGAAAAAACAACTTTCATTAGTTTCTTGCTTTGAATATAAAAGAAAGATATTGGGTATTGCAAGGACACTGGGTGTGCAATGACACTGCATTTAGCACAGAGTAAACTGCTCTACTTAAATCCCTACATGCCAGAAAATGCTATCCAAACTGCAGAAGCCATATGGATGTTTTCACGAAAAGATTGTGGGAATAAGCAATGGCTGCAAACAGGGGGAAGAGGATGAGATGGAGATGAAAACCAATATAAAATCAGCGAGATCAAATATGTCTTAGGTAGTAATTGTTTGACTAACACTAACAGTTATATAAAATCCCTCTTCATGAGAATAAGGATATTTCAAAATAACAGGATCCTGACTAGGAAGACTATAAATTCAATAGTTATATTAAAAAGACACGTAAAGTTTTCTGTTTCTGAAATTAATCTTCTTTAGCCTCAGAGGAATGATGAGGACGCTGTGATTTCTGTCTCTCCCCTGTGTGTTCTATGCTACAGCTAACTGCATTATTAACAGTCTTCAAATGCATCCTAATTGTTTTGTTTTGTTTTTACATTTTACTGAAATAACTGAATAATAGAAAGTATTTTCAAATATACATGAAAAATACACCCATATAGACCATAATATTGTGCAAAAGAACCAATTTAAAGGGGGTGACTGGCTGGCTCAGTGAGTAGAGCATGTGACTCTTGAACTTGGGATTGTGAGTTCAAGCTCCATGTTGGGTGTGGAAATTACTTAAAAAAATTTAAAAAAACTTTTTAAAAATAAAAAGCACACAGAATATGTTATCTTACTTAACGAAATAAAAAAACTGGAAATAAAACAAAACCCCAAAATACCAAAATATTTAAAAGTTAAATCATATACTTCAAAATAGTTTACAATAGGGCAAAGTATAAAAATAAAAATAAGAAATTATTTGAACTGAATGATAAAAATGAAACAGCAAAGTTTGTAGAATTCAGTTAAGTCAAAAAGTACATTATCCATTTAGCACATTTTTCAGATAATAAAAGAGAACAAAACACATATTACCATTTGTTTTAATGAAGCCAGACTAACCCTAATAACAGATTCTTAAAGGATATTAAAATAAATATTATAATCAGTATTCCTCATAAATAGTGTTTTTAATATTTTAGTAAACAGAATAAAAAATTTATAAAATGATGAGGCAGCTGGGTGGCTCAAGTTGGTTGAGCATCCAACTCTTGATTTTTGGCTCAGGTCATGGTCTTGGGGTTGTGGAGACCAAGCCCCATGTGGGGCTCCCTACTAAGTTTAGCGGGCTCCATGCTTAACATGCTAAAGCTTAGCATGGAGCCATTTAATATTTTCTCTCCCTGCCCCTATCCTGCTTATATACCTATGCATGCTCTCTCAGAAAAAAAATAAAAACAAAACAAAAACACCAAATTTTAAAAACTTATAAAATGCATACCTCATGGCAAAAAAAAGTATGAATCCAAAGAATATAGGACAAAGTTACATCAATCAGTGTAACTTACTATAGTAAGAGAATGTTAAAAAATTGATAAAAATGTAATGACTAGTTGTGATTTAAACAAACAGAAAAAGCAATTCTCAGCAAAGGAGGAGGAGATTGGATAAGAAAAATATATTCTTTCAATATACGGTGCTGGAATAACTGGATGTCAATATAGGAAAAAAACAAACCTTGTCTACAGAATAAAACTATATCCCACAGGAAAAAAAAATATGAAGTGGATTATATATTGAAATATTTCAACAAAATAGGCTATCTTCCTTATGTTAGAGGAATATTTTTTTTACCAGTAACAAACAAGTATAAAAGAAAATAAAAAGATAAATCAGACTACTTGAAAGTTAAAACCTCAAAAGTTATGTTAACCTTAAAAAAAACATTAACAAGTCATAAGTCACATCACAAACTGGGAGAAGGTTCTTAGATTTCACAAATCTGAAAAATGACTCGTAATATTACAACTCTTACAATCCTATAAGAAAAAAGGACAAAACAATTAAAAATGGACAAATTATATGTATAGGTACTTTAAAAATATGTATCCAAGTTGGCAATCAACATAGGAAAATTTATCATTTTCCTTCAATTCAAAGTAAAGTCACAGTGAAATATATTGATGCACCTGCATGGCTCAGTTGGTTAAGTGTCCGACTCCTGATATCAGCTCAGGTTATGATCTCATGGTTCCTGAGTTTAACCCTGTGTCAGGATCCCAGCTGACAGTGCAGAGCTTGCTCGGGATTCTCTCTGCCCCTCTTCTCTCTCTTCCCGGACTCTCAAAAACAAATAAACAAACTTAAAAAAAAAAACAAAAAACTACAGTGGAATATATTTTTATATCCACATAGAAATATATATTTTATATGCCTAAAACTAAGAATACCTAAATAGAGCATATTATTGAAAATGTGTAGTGACCGGACTTTCATTCATTATTGGTGAAGTTGTAGAATTGTATAATTAAACTGGGAAAAAAATATTTGATAATGTTTGATATAAGTAATATATATTTTCCCTATGAATCTAGAATCCTACTATGTTTGTATCAGAGAAATGTGTACCTATGTCTATAAAAATAACTTGTTTGAGAATGTTCTTTAAGGACTTATTTAAAATAGCCATCCTTAGAAATAACTCAAGTGTCCACCAAGAGGAGAAGGGACCCACCCCTTTATTTTTAACTAAACTCTGCACCCAACGTAGGGCTTAAATTTAGAACCCTGAGATCAAGAGTTGTGTGCTCTACTGACTGAGCCACCCAGTTTATAAGTGGACCCACTTTTTAAAAGGTAGATAAAAATATTCCATGAGTTTTGATGTGATAACACAATTTTTTGCATATTTAAAAACTAATTTATCTCTACACTTAAGAGTTGTACAGTTTACTGTATGTCAATGATAATCAATAAAAAAGAAATAAATCCTGGCCTTAAACATGAAAATTTCAACCACCCTTTCATAAACCCTTGCTTCAAAAACTTAACTGTCAGATAACACGTTTTGTTTTGGGGAGACCGCTTCAAACTTAGTTTCCACTACCTTGATGTTTAGTATAGTTATTTGCAGTTATTTATACCACTGCCACATTTAAGAATTTAAATTATGTTTAAATTATGCAGATAAGAAAATAAATTATATTATTTGCCATTGCTACAGTAGAGTGTAAATTGCAACTTTAACAACTCATCAGGATACCGATCAGATCATACTTTCCCTTAAGTAAACCCATTTTGGGTCTTCTCATTTCTCTGAAACTGTATTCCTCTGCAGCTTTGTTTTGTACCACATGGAACCCTCCTCTGCATTCTAGCCACAATGGCATCCTCTGGATCCTTTCTGCACATTGCATTCCCTTCTGTATTGTTCTACTATTAATATGAGGCTCACTTTTGCAGATATATTACACTGGAAATTTACATTTGTGTGAGTGCTTTTTTCAATGGTTATTTCTGCCACTAAATTGCAAGCTTCATAACGAAAAGGATCATGGTTTGATTTTGCAGGGCTCTTTTAGCTTAATTACCGGACTGTTTGGTTTTGTTCTCATTGTTTTTCTAACATTTTGCTACCAGAATCTTACATCAATCCTAGGAACTTTGTATCCATTAATAAATGAATAGTATTGTAAATTCTATAGTAAAAAATTTTATATTAAAAAAATTACCATGGACTGGATGGCTTAAAAACAGAAAATTTCACAGTTCTGGTGCTTGAAAAATGTGATATTAGGCTGCTGGCATGGTTGGTTTCTGGTAAGAGCTTTTCCTTATTTGAAGTTGGCTACCTTCTTCAAAGAGTAGGGAGACTCTCTCATTTATTTCATCATAAAGATCTACCCCCATGACCTAACTACTTCCCAAAGGTCCCATCTTCAAATATCAGAACCTTGGGGATTAAGCTTCAACATATTAATTGTTGGGGATGCAAACATACAGTAGCTAGCAATAGTGTAGCTATGATATTAGTCTTGTGTTTCTCAGATCCTTCATACAACCACCATGTTTCTGTTTCTCAACAACCTTCTATATACTGAAGTTTTGCTGAGCCTTCAAATATGAAAGTCTCCAGGGTTCCCATTCAAGATGGTGACATAGGAAGATTCTGAAGTCACCTTCTCTCTCAGACACACTGAATCTACAGCTGCACATGAAAAAAATCACTCTGAACAAAACCCCTGAAAACTAGCTGAGTGACTCCTACATATCAGGCAATGGAGGAAAAATAAATAAAATAAAATAAAATAAAATAAAATAAAATAAAATAAAATAAAATAAAATAAAATAAAATAAAATAAAATAAAATAAAATAATAAAATAAAATAATAAAATAAAATATAAAATAAAAAATAAAAAATAAAATAAAATAAACCCACAGTGAAGGAGATAGGAGAGGTTGAGACAATCTAGCAGTAAACCCCACCTTTAGTCAGGAACAATTGGGAGAGAATTTAAAACTCAGAGCTTCTTCCTGAAGAGCAAAGGTTTGAAACCCATATCTGGCATCCCAAATTTTAAGACTTGCACCCAAACATCTAGTTTTGAAAACCAATGGGAAATGGAAATCACATACACGAGTCCCACAAGGCTATAGCAAACTGGAAAACAGCTCTAAAAGGATTGCATGCTCAGACTCACTTACTCCAGGGACCAGCGCAGAGGCAACAGACTAAGAGGCACACAGACTTTATGTGAAAGAGGCTTATTTCTTGTCTTAAAGCTTTGACCTGAGGGGCAGACATCAAATTTCACACACACATAGGGGTCTCCTGGGATAAACTGGAGGAACAAAAGCTGGTGGTACTCTCCCTGTGCCTCACATTAGCCAAGAGGTACCATCTGCATGCTCTCCCTCTGTCTTACTGTGGCTCACTGGTATCTCCTTGAAAGAAGCTTGTACCTCCTCTAGCGCCCTTATTTTGGGGACTGCTACCCAAAGGACACTTCTAGATCATCTGGCTCTGGTAGCCAGGGGGTGCTTACGCTCAACGGCCCCACAGGACTGTAACCACTGTAGGAAGTTTTTAAATGGCTGTAACTTCTGGACACTGGAATAGGCAACTGCCCCAAAAGCCTACTCTTTCTGTGAAGAGGCTTATTAGTTTATCTTTCTAGCTACAGCCTGAGGGGTAGGCTTTATTTAAAAACATATCTAGGGGCACCTGGGTGGCTCAGTCGCTTAAGCGTCCGACTTTGGCTCAGGTCATGATCTCACAGTATATGAGTTCAAGCCCCGTGTCGGGCTCTGTGCTGATAATTCAGAGTCTGGAGCCTGCTTCAGATTCTGTGTCTACCCCCCTTCCTGCCCCCACCCCCATGCTCATGCTCTGTCTCTGTTTCTCAATAATAAATAAGCATTAAAAAAAACATTAAAAAAAACTGTATCTACAGGCTGACTGTAATCCTTTCAGAGACCTCAGAGTATGGATGTTCTGTGCAAGCTCTTCCTCTGTCATATTGGAGTGCCAGTATCTCCTAGAAGAGCTTTTACATGCATCTGGTACCTCAGTTGTTACATCTGCTGTCATGGTTTTTGCAGCTACAACCCAGGAAATGCCTCCTGATTGCCTGGCTCTGGTGAGCAGAGGAGCTTGATTTCCTGGGTCCCATGGGGCTGAAACAACTGGAAAGTGAGTTCTTGTCAGGCCACCACCCCCAGAACACTTTACAGAGAGACTGAAATACGTGAACGGTCTTTCTGTAAAAGAGGCCTTACTGCTTGTTCAGAAGCCTTGTCCTGAGTAGCCAAAGTCACAGCAGACAAAATAGACTTTAAAAATAGAATTATATTTGTATTAGACAAAATAGACTTTGAAACAAAGACTGCAATAAAGAGACAAAGAAGGGCATTACATAAAGAAGTCAATCAAATAAGAAGTATAATTATAAATATTTATGGACTTAACGTAGAAGCATTAAATGTATACAGCAAATATTAACAAATCTATAGAGACAAATATCAATACAATAATAATATAGGACTTTAATACCCTACTGTCATTAATGAATAGATCAGACAGAAAATCAATAAAGGAATATTTGCCTAAAATAACATGTTATCCAGACAGACTTGAAATATATATACAGAACATTCCATCCAAGAGCAACTGAATACATATTTTTCTCAAATGCACATGAAACATTCTCTAGGATGAATCACATTTTAAAACTCAGAACAAGGGGTGCCTGGGTGGCTCAGTCAGTTAAGCTTCTGACTTTGGCTCATGGTATGATCTCATGCTTCGTGGGTTTGAGCCCTCATTGGGCTCTGTGCTGACAACTCAGAGTCTGGAGACTTCTTTGGTTTCTGTGTCTCCCTCTTTCTCTGCCCCTCCCCAACTCATGCTCTATCTCTCTCCCTCTCTCTCTCTCAAAAATAAACATTAAAAATATTTTTTAAAGAATTAAAAAAAAACTCAAAACAGAATAAATTTAAGAAAACATCTTTTCCAAATACAAGAAATCGATTGTAAAAAAAAAAACTGGAAAATTCACAAATATATAGTATTAAACAACGTGTTAGTGAACAACCAATGGATCAAAGGAGAAATTAAAAGTAACCAAAAAAATACCTTGAGACACATGAAAATGGAAACATAGAATACCTGGGGTGCCTGGGTGGCTCAGTCAGTTGGGCATCTGACTTCTGCTCAGGTCACGATCTCACTGCTTGTGAATTCAAGCCCCACATCGGGCTCTGTGCTGGCGGCTTGGAGCCTGGGGCCTGCTTCGGATTCTGACTCTGTCTCTCTCTGCCCCTCCCCCCGCTTGCACTCTGTCTCTCTCTGAAAAATAAACATTAAATTTTTTTTAATAAAAATAAAAAAAAAGAAACATGGCATACCAAATCTTATGGAATGCAGTAAAAGCAGTTCTAAGGGGTACATTCTTAGCAACAAAGGATGATTTCGTGAAATAAGGAAAATCTCAAATAACCTAACTTTATACCTAATACTAGAAAAAGAAGAACAAACAAATTCCAAAGTCGGTAAATAAAGAAAATAACAAAGATCAGAATGGAAATAGAGATTAAACAGACACAAAAAAGATCAATAAAACTAAGAGTTGGTTCCTTGGGGGAAAATAAAAACGAAAACAAACTGACACATCTTTAACTAGATTCACCAAGCAGAAAAAGTGAAAAAGAGAGGGAAGTGGGGAGGGAGAGAAGAAGAAGAGAGTGAGAGTTGACTCAAATAAAATAAAAAATTAAAGAGAAGATGTTAAAATTTACATCACAGAAATACAAAGGATCATAAGAAACTACTGCTATGAGAAATGAAATCCCAAGAAATTTCCTAGATGGAATAAATTCATAGAAATATATAATCTTCCAAAACTGAATCATGAAAAAAGAGAAATATGAGCAGACTAATTACTAGTAAGATTGAATCAATAATCAAAACCTACCAACAAACAAAAGTCCAGGACTAGACTGCTTCACTGGTGAATTCTACCAAACATTTAAGGAAGAATTAACACGAATTTTTCTCAAACTCTTCCAAAATATGGAAGTAGGAAGGGACACTTTCAAACTTGGTTATGAGGCCAGCATTACCCTAAGTCTGAAACCAGGGGAGCCTGCTTGGCTCAGTCATTTAAGCGGCTGACTTTGGTTCAGGTCACAGTCTCATGCTTCGTGGGTCCAAGCCCCATTTTGGGCTCTGTGCGGACAGTTCAGAACCTGGAGCCTGCTTTAGATTCTATGTCTCCCTCTCTCTGTGCCCCTCCTTCCCTCCCTCCTTCTCTCTCTCTCAAAAATAAGATAAATAAACATAAAAAAATACATAAAACCAGATATGGACACCACAAGTAAAGAAAGATTACAGGCCAATATTTCTGATAAACAAAGACACAAAAATCCTCAACAAAATAGTAGCTAATTGAATTCAATAATAAATTAAAAGAATCATACACTATGATCAAGTGAGATTTAGTTCAAGGATGCAGGGATGATAATCCAGTATCCACAAGTCAACTAACATGATACCTAACATTAACAAAGTGAAGAAGAAAAATCATACAATCATTTCAAAAGGTGCCAAAAAAAAAAGCATCTAAAAAAATTCAATATCAATGTATAGTTTAAAAAAAAAAAAACCTCTCAATAAAGTGAATATTAGGAGAATGAAGGAATGAACTCTCACATAATAATGGCCATATATGACAAGCCCACAGCTAATATCATACTCAATAATGAAAAACTAAAGCTTCTCCTCAAAGATCAGGAATAAGACGAAGACGCTCACTCTGGCCAAGAGAAATTTGGCAGGAAAAAGAATTAAATTCATCCAAATTGAAAAGAAAGAAGTAAAACTGTTACTACTTGCAGATAATGGGAAATTATACATATACAATATATATGCATATATATGAATAATATATATGTACATATTAACATGTAAATATATGTGTGTATATATATGGATATATATCTACATCTATATACAGAGAGAGATATAGGTAAAGATATAGATATATATCCCTAGGCATCACAAAATATTGTTAGAACTAATCAACAGATTTAGTAAAGTTACAGGATGCAAAATCAATATACAGAAATTTGTAGCATTTCTATACACTAATATTGAACTATGAGAAAGAGAAATTAAGAAAATAATCCCATTTATAATTGCATAAAAAAGAATAAAATACCTAGGAACCAATTTAACCAGGAGATGAGAGACAAGTACTCTGAAAACTAGAAGACATTTATGAAAGAAGCTGAAGAAAACACAAGTATACGGAAAGATATTCCATGTTCATGAATTGGAAAAATTGATATTTTAAAAATATTCTTGCTACCCAAAGCAACATACAGATTTAATGCAATCTCTATAAAAAATGCACTCTCTATAAAAATTTCTATGACATTTTTCACAGAAATAGAACAAACGATCCTAAGATTCATATGGAACCACACAAGACCCTAAATCCCAAAGCAATCTTGAGAAAGATAAAACTGAAAGCATTATACTCTCTTTCAAACTATATTACAAAGCTATAGTAATCAAAAAAGTGTGGTATTGGCATAAACACAGACACATAGATCAACAGAACATAATAGAGAACCCAGAAATAAACCCATGAATTTATGGTCAACTAATTTAGAACATAGGAACCTAGAATATACAAAGTCTCTTCAATAAATGGTGTGGAAAACTTGGACAGACACAAGCAAAAAAATGAAACTGGACCACTCTCTTAAACCTTACACAAATATTAGATTAGAGTTGAACAAAAGACCTGAAACCATAAAACCCCAAGAATAAAACATAGATGGCAAGCTATTTGACATCAGTCTTGGTGATGTTTTGGATTGACAGCAAAAGTAAACATAAACAATCAGGACCACATCAAACTCAAAAACTTCTGCTCAGCAAAGGAAACCATCAAAAAAAGGGAAAGACAGCCTACTGAAAGGGAGAAAATATTTGCAAGTCATATATCTGATAAGAGGTTAAAATGCAAAATATATAAAGAACTCATACAACTCAAGAACAAAAAACTGAATAACATGATTTAAAAAAATTAGCAGAATATCCAAATAGACATTTTCCCAAAAGACAGATGTCCAATGGGTACTTTAAAAGGTGCTCAACATAACTAATCACCAGAGAAATATAAATCAAAACCTAGGGGTGCCTGGGCGGCTCAGTCGGTTGAGCGTCAGACTTCTGCTCAGGTCATGATCTCACAGTTCCTGAGTTCAAGCCCTGCGTCAGGCTCTGTGCTGACAGCTCAGAGTCTGGAGCCTGCTTCAGATCCTGTGACTCCCTCTCTCTCTGCCCCTAACCCACTCGCATTCTATCTCTGTCTCTCTCAAAAGAAAATAAACATTAAAAAAAATTATAAGTCAAAACCTCAATGAGATATAACTTTAATCTTGCTAAATAGCTACTCTCCAAGAGAAGTTACAAGTGTTGGAGAGGATGTGGGGCAAAAAGGAACCTCTGTACACTGTTGGTGGAAATACATTTGGTGCAGCCACTATGGAAAACAGCAAGAGGTTCCTTAAAAAATTAAAAATTCAACTACCATATGATCCAGCAACTCAATTTCTGGATATTTATCTGAACAAAACAAAAACACTAACGCAAAAGAGATATATGCACGTCTATGTTTGTTGCAGCATTTACAATAGCTAAGATATGAAAACAACCCAAGTGTCCACTGATAGATGAGTAGATAAAATGTGGGATGTGTGTGTATTGAGTATTATTTAGCCAGAAAAAGAAAGAAATCTTGCTATTTGCAACAACACAGATGGACCTTGAGGGTGTTCTACTTATTAAGTGAGAAAGAGAAAGACAAATACTGTACAATGTCACTTTTATGTGGGATAAAACAAACAAACAAACAAACAAAAAAACGAATTCATGGCTACCGAAAACAAATTGGTGATTGCCAGAGGTGAGGGTCTTGGGGTGGGTAAAATGGGTGAAGTGGGTTAAAAGTTATAAACTTTCAGTTGTAAAATAAATCATGGGGATTTAATGTACACCAGGTAACTATAGTTAATAATACTGTATTGCATACTTGAAAGTTGCTAAGAGAGGCTTTAAAAG